>NC_056742.1:131122971-131380471 GCF_019279795.1 Protopterus annectens | reverse complement strand
ACTTGACTTAGTGCTGGTTTCACAAGTTCCTTGCCTTATCACGGGAAGGTAAATTCCTGAGGACCTTCCCGCTCTTGTTATTCTCAGTTCCCAGCAGCTGCATGTCTGTTCCCACCCATGTCACCTGTGAATGAACATGGGCTGGATGGCAGTTCATTTTTAGAACATCTTTAAGTTTGAATAGATAATTCACAAAGGTAAATAATATTGGTTGTATATAACACTAAGAACTATAAAGTTATAAACTTGTACATTTAACAGCTAAAAACATTCTTATTATAATCTTATCAATGACGATATAATAAGTAAATATGCCTATGAACTATGCACACTATATACATGGTGGGTCAAATTCTAATACCTAATTCCTAAATATGATAATCAACTTTCTATTTATAATTCGAAACATTAAACATTGAATGTTTCTTTTCAACAGTTTTCCTCCATTTTGTCTTTTAGTAAAGCCAATTGATCCAAAATGTTTACAGTTAAGACACGTTCCTTTTCTTTTTAATATTCATATTCAAGTTACAGTAAACACTTATTTTAAAGATGAAAATGGTTTCTTCCAATTTTTGTAATTGTTTTGTAGCTCTAGCAAGGAGATATCCCGAGAGATGAAATTGTTCCTTGCCAACATACTTTGCCAGGAGGAACATTAAATAAGTATTTATTCACCAAAAATCTATCAGACCAACTGTGCAAATTAACAGTTTAACAGACAAGGCAAGACACCTCCATTAAGTTGAGTGAAAAAGAAGTAGGAAGTCACACAAAGAACCAAGGCTTTAAATACAAATTGTTGGAATATTTATATATCAGTGGCTACATTTTTCCAGAGCACTCCATAACCCTGCCTCATCTGAAGGCACTAAAGTACTGAGATTCATGGACTAACATTCAATAATGTGGACTGACAATTATCATCTGTTTTTGTTATGTTTATATATTTTGTACATTTGTTACATTTTTAATCTGAAGAAGTTTTTGAAGAGAAACAAAATTGCTAGTTTGCTGACATAGGTCATCTACAACAACAGCAAACAGATTTAGTTATTTGTAGTGAACTTTATGGTGTGTTCCTTGTTACTTTAACTGCAAGTTATCATATAACATTTGATCTAGGGAAAAAGAAGGGGTTCTCATTGCAGAGGTATGGAGTCACTCTAGTATCATATTGGTAAACTGTGCAAACTTTATGGAATCACTCTAGTATCATATTCTGTACTGTAGAAATTTTAAGTTTAACCCCTAACACACAGGCTCACACATACTGATGTTATTTGGAACAGGACTTGGATTTTGCATTATGTTGACTTTAAACTTTTATTTACTAGTTTACACTCCACACTTGCACTTCCCTTTGCAAAGGGTTCTAATGTAAAGAAACAGGATGCTTGCTGTGATCTCATTCAGTCATCCAAAAACATATGAATCATGGAGCACCGCTCTATGAATCACCATCCTGTCCACCAGCTTGAGACATGCTTCCCTTCAAATCCAGTTTGTCCACACTAGACTGGTACTGACTGGGCAACTCCACTCTCATTAACCACACCCTCAGAACTTCTGACTGTGCATCTACTAAACCATCCTAATCTAACTCCAAGTACTAGATTTAAATAACAATTACAGACTATACCTCCTTCAACGTGATTAAAGCATGTTTAGGGTTTATACATATGAAAACTGTCAGCACTGTTAGAAATGGTCTGAAGAAGTGCTTATTGGAATTAAAGTGCTCATTGGAATTAATAAAGAAAATGTCTAAGTTCTAAAACTAGATGTAATGAACTGATGAAAATTAAATCCCTGAAAGCTATGATATGATAAGGTCGGCTGTTTCATGTCTATTTGGATGCCACAGAAGCAAAAGTTTTTTATTTTATATGATTCTTATTTAGTATAAGAGATGTTTACATTATATACAGAACCTTAAGCTTTCTTTTTTTTGTCCAAAAACATTTTTATTTTGTTTTCAATTATAAACATACACAAATGTACATATAACAAATACAATTATATAATAACAGAACTATTTACAATATTTACATTCATCCATGATAGACAATCATTTTATCCATGAGAAGTTATCAGTATTTGCTCAAAAGGTTTTCCAATTTTTGCCATGCTATTTTTTATGAGTAATGTTAGCACGTAAAAATCTACTGCCAGTCATTAGCGGACCGGAGTTCCACTGTGGCGACCCCTAACCGGGAAAAGCCGAAAGACACAAACAATGTTATGAGTTCTATAACACATGATTTGCAGTTCTTTTTTACAAACAACCTTTGCTAAATTAATAAATTCTTTAAACATCAAATCTTGTTTAGTTTACAAGTTCAAAGTAATAACTTTTCTGGCAATTGCAAAAATTGACTAGAGTAACTGAATCTGAGATTTAGGTATTACATTAGGTATAGGAACATTGAATAGGATTAGTGAGTTAGAAATATGACAGTTATCAGACCATAAAGCCTTTACAAAATATCTGACGTCTTTCTAGTATTGAACAACATTTCTACATTCAATGAACATGTGAACCCAGTTGGCCTGTAGTAATTCATCACATTTCCAGTATTTACTTTCACTGTTTTTGAGTATAAGATATATTTTATGTGGAGTATAGAAACTTCTATTCATAAATTTCCATGTATGCAATCTCCAATATAATGAAGAAGAGGTACCATATGTAGATTTCAATAACAGTTTTTTGGATTCATCAGATATTTGTTCTCCATTAATCTTTACATAGTAATTCCAAAAATCTGAGTCAAACTTTAGAGTGTCTTCTCTTAGTATCTTACAGATATGTGAGATACTTAATTTTTTTATCATCTGTCTTTTCAAAACACCTAATAAAAAGTTGGATCAAACTAGGTATAGAGTCAGTCTCTAGGTTGATTGATACTCTCATTTTGTTTTCTGTAAACTGCCGTAGTGAGTGTATAAACAACCAACTGTCTTGACTATTATGAAATCTACATAGAAGAGAGTGTAATGGTTTAATACTCTTATTTTCAATAAACTGATGCCAGAATATCAAGTTATTTTCCTTTAATTTTTGCATCACATTGATGTTGAAAGAATCTTGGCAATCAGGGGGGTATGCTATAGGGAATATAAGAAATAGGAATTATTTAATGTCATAATTACAATCAATTATATTTTTAAAGTTATTAAATATTTGATTAATGCCATATGAAAAATGATCAAACTTCTTATTAAATAAACAAAATTCACATAAAAGCCAATTAACTTTTTTTATTCCATATTGTTCTTTAAATTACCCGTGGTGGTGGTGCTGCAGTAGTGTTGTCGCCTCACAGTAAGACGCTGTCCGGTTCAATTCTCAGCTAGATTTTCTTCTGTGTGGAGATATGCATGAATGGGCGTACCTTCGTTGAAGGTTGTGTGTCAGGGCTGGTAACTCGACACGTAAAAATCAACTACAAATCATTAGCGGATCAGAGTTCTGCTGTGGCACCCCCTAACTGGGAAAAGACGAAAGACAGAAACAAACAAATTGTTCTTTAAATTGATTTTCTATAATTCTGACATTGGTTATGTGAATCTTATGTATTATTTTCCAGCTAGATATATAGGTAAGTGAGATTCAGTATAATACTACATTAATTTGGAATAAAGATCTAAGCTAGGGAATGCAATCCCATTACTTTTCCAAGCTCTAATGTGCCATTTATATGCAATCCTAGGTTTTAAGGGGAACCATAAAAATTTAAGTAGCATGGAATCTAAATTTTTAAATATGTTTTTGGGAGGGGGTAGTATCAATAACTGTATATAAAACAAAATTTTAGGTAAAATTATGATTTTAATTAAAGAGAGCCTATCCTCCATTGTGAAGAACATTTTATTCCCTATTTTGATTAGTTCACTAATGGTGGTTATTAAATTATTGTAGTTTAGTTTAACAGACTCTTTCCATGTACTCTTTATACTGACACCCAAATATTCTAATACATTATTCTCCCAATTAAACAGGCTATTCTCTCTTAGTTTTTTTTAATCTTTTTGTTAGTTAGTAATATTTTGGATTTATTATGATTAAATTTAAGCCTGACATTCTTTCAAACTTGCTTAAGTATTTATAACATCATGCAAAGAGCCAGCAATATCATTTAACATTAAAATGTTAACAACTTATCATCAGCAAATAATTGCATCTTAGGACAATAGTCCTTATTAACTTGAAAGCCTTTTATATTTTGTTTGTTTCTGATATATGTAGCAAAAGGTTCCATTGAAAGAGCAAACAATAATGGTGACAAAGGACAACCTTGTCTAGTTCCCTTGAGGATTTCTAGTGGTGAAGATAGACATGATCCAATTTTCACATAAGCTTATGCCCCACTATAAATTTTCATTAATAAGTTGAAAAATCTGAGGAGAATTCAAAACAAACCAGAATCCTTTGTAGATAAGGTCAACTAATAGAATCAAAAGCCTTTTCTATATCTAGGCTGATAATAGTTAGTTTTTTATTTGTATTTGCATGCAATGTCTATTAAAGATAGTAATTTAATAATGTTATCTTGCACTTTTCTATAAAGAATGAACACTATCTGATCATTATGTATTAGATAAGGTGATATTTTCTTTATCCTATTAGCTAATATTGTCATGAAAATTTTATAATCAGTGTTTAGTAATGAAATTGGCCTTTATGAATCACAAGATTTGGGGTCATTACCTTGTTTTAAAATGAGGGAGATAATTGAATATTTCTACAATAGGGGTGTTATACATTTTTGCTTAACCATAGTAAAGGCACTCACCATTTTCTTTATTATATATTCAGTAAAAATCTTATATAATTTAGGAATTATTCCATCCGGTACTGGAGCTTTATTATCTTTAAAATTTTTTATTTGATCTTTCACTTCTGTTAATGTTATTTGCTTATTTAATATGTTATTTTATTGCACTGACACCTTAGTAGTTATATTTTCTTGAATAAAAGTATTTATTACATTATCTGTATCCAAAAGTGGTATGGTATTATTTATATCTTGATAGTAGTTTTTGAACATTTCTAATATGCCCATTAAGTTAGATGTACTCATAACTGAACCATAACTTTTATATTTAATCTCATTAATACATTTTTGATTGCTTAATTTTTTTTGGATCTTACCACCATTTTATGTAGATGTTTAGGATTTACAGCATAAGATTGTAATTTCAATTTTTCCAGGTTTATGGCTACCTTATGATTCAGAATGTCTAAGTATTTTTGATTTAACTTAGTAATTTCATTATGTGCTACATTATTTGGTTTTCCATCCATTTTTATCTTGTCTATTTTTTTTGTAAGTCTAAAAGTTCTTTGTCCCACTCTGTCCTTTTTTTAAGGTACCAAGATTCTATTCTACCATATATATATAAAGTTTAAAGGTGTCCCATGGTATAGTATCAGTCACTTCACCATTATCATTTGTTTTCATAAACATGCCTGTTTCTTTCATTATCCATTCCCTAAAGTCTTTAAACTTAGATATGTAAGCAGGAATTCTCCGTAGAAATCTTAAATCATCTGTATGCATAGTTAATGTAAAGTTTATAGCATTATGGTCTGAAAGGGGACAAGCCATTATACATACATCACTTATTTTTGAGTATATATTATTTGATACAAAGACCTTGTCAATATTTGTTTGTGTACCAAACCGATATGAATAGTGAGTAAAGACTAAAGAATAATGTTCTCTTACACCATGTATGTCTTTAAGGTTCATCTGGTTTGTAAAGTCATTTAACTTCTTGGCGTGTGATGTTAGTTTTATTTTACCATTTTTAGAAGTATCACTGCCTGATAATAGGCAGTTAAAATCACCTGTTGCCATAATTTCCCCTTTTGCATTTAAAGTAATCAGGTCCAGATATTTGTTAACATATTTAGTACTTAGTCCTGGTATCCAGTATGTATTAATCAAAGTATAATACTTCCTATTGATTTCCAAAATAACCATACTTAGCATCCCATCTTTATCTGAAATTGTATCTATAATTCTTGGCATAGTATAAGTATTTTTCCATGGAATAAGAGTACCCCTTCTCTTAGTCTTAAAATATGAATCAGCCAGAATGGTATAGCCATTAAATGAGTATTTTTGCAGGTCTTTTTTAATAGATGGGTTTCCTGTAAAAAAGATTATCTGGGCTTTATGCATTTTGATACATTTAAGCAAACCAGCTCTTTTGACATTACTGTACAAACGATTAATATTTAATGATAAACATTTATAAGCCATTGACTATAATGTGTATGTTATTACTTACTGAAAGACCTTTCTTCCGTATTGACTTGAAATCTATCGAAAACGTACTTATCATGGATGTATAATGCGTATTAAGGACTACTTTCAAAAACACCAACCTATTTACAAACACATACATGTAACATAAAGTTTCCTGGTTTAGTTAAAAACTTAACTAAATCATCCATCCACCACCTCTCCCTCACCAAAAGACACAAATTTTCCATCTCTGCTTAGAATATAGAATAAAAACAAAAAAGAAAAGCATTATGAAAGCAACTAAAGAAATCTGAGTCCATGAAATATGCATTAAAATGAGAGTGTCCACTGTAACTGAAGCTATACGAATATGTCACATATAATAATAGCACCTCTGATAAGTAGATATGTCAGAAATACACATCAGATCGAAGTATGTATAAACATTAGAAGCTGAAGGTTAAGAAGATTGTCAATGTTTCCAAGACTTTTCAAGAAACATCAGATGTTTTAACCATTTTGTCAGTCATATATCTAACATTTTTCATGTAAGGATCTTTTGAATATATATATATATATATATATATATATATATATATATATATATATATATATATATACACACACACACACAACACTTATTACAAAAAAAGCTTTACAACCCTCGGTTTAATTACTAAAGGTTTACTTATGTAACATAAGTCTGATGTTAATATGCACAATGAGTTTTCTAATGCTGCTCCTAGTTCATTTGATGTCATTTACTTACTAAAAGTGTCATTGAATATGTAGAATGTATGCATCTATAAAAGAGCATAGGTATTTTCAAAGGAGTTAAATACTTTTATCAGAACTAATTATTTACCATTTAAAGCATCTAAGTGAAGGATTACAGAATTTCAAGAGAAAAGAATTCTAAATACAGCCATTTAAAAGTTCAAAAGGTCAAGTGATGTCATCACTGTTGTTTCCTTAAGCTGTAGCTTCATAAGCTTGTTAAAAAGTATCTAAATAGGCTCATGCACAGCAGAGGTTGTCTCTAGTTAGGAAAAAAGCATTTTCAGTGGGAAATCAAACCTTGAAGCTTTTAGAGTTTATAGAAAGCAAAAAAAAAACACTCAAGCTGCCTTGTCAGTGCATGTCATGAATCCCCACAATGAGGACAGCCACACAGACCACCAGTTTCCTCACAAAACATCAACATCATGAAAAAATTAACCTATTCATATAAAAACAGCTATTTAGAAGTAACAACAGCTGCCTCAAATCAGAAATAATTTTATAACATTTTAATCATTTGCCCACCAATTAACCAGACCAGCTGGAAAAAAGAACCTAGTATATATATATATATATATATATATATATATATATATATATATATATATATATATATCTGTGTGTGTGTGTGTGTGTGTGTGTGTGTGTGTGTGTGTGTGTGTGTGTGTGTGAGTGCGTGTGTGTGTGTATAACTTATATTTAGCCATCTATAAAACACCACTAATGTACTGTATTAATGCTTATGTGTTTAAACAGAGTCTAAAACATCTAGTTAGAAACACTAATCAGAAATATATTGTTACCCCACCACTGACCCACTAGAAAAAATGCACTTTGGTATTAAGTCAAATTATACTATTACTGAAGAATTAGAAGACATATATAATTTGTAGTTATTTAAAAGGGAAACGTATGTAAAGTACTTATAGTGGGGAAGAGAGAAAAGGAACATTAGTAACAAAAAGGAATAGGAAGAAAGAAGAAAGGGAGAGAGAGAAAGAGCAATAATGTTATTTAAATACTTAGTACTATATGTAATTAGAAGAAGTATAGAAAGGAAAAGAGAAAGTTAATAATAAAGATGATTCACATTACCTTACAGTATAGAGACTTTCCAGAATCAAATATATTATGATTCATAAAACAAAACATTTAAAATGAGAAGGAATTTATTCATTTGTCCTTTAGTTTCTTAGTTTTATTTGCTCCTTCCTTCACAGACCATCCATATTTTGTTGCTTGTCTCTTCAAACTCTGGGATGACCACTCCATTTCTTCTATGTCCAACAGTATTTCTTC
The DNA here is from genome assembly GCF_019279795.1 of Protopterus annectens. Lineage (NCBI taxonomy): Eukaryota > Metazoa > Chordata > Ceratodontiformes > Protopteridae > Protopterus > Protopterus annectens. The sequence continues at coordinate 131,372,132 of NC_056742.1, read as the reverse complement.
TTTTAGATAAATTCTGTTTCTTCTAGGAAATCAAAGATCTTCACTCCTTCTGGCAAGGTGATTTTTATTCTTGCAGGAAAAAGAATTTAATTTTTAATATTGGCTTTTTTCAAGGACTTAATTAGAGGAACACACTCCTTTCTTCTGGATATGGCTGTAGAGGTGTAGTCATTGTCAAAATTAATAACGTTTTCACCCATCTTGATAGGGGAATTAGTCCAAGCTGATTTTGGCACTAAGTCCTTGTCTTGTGAGGAAAGAAATCTAACTATAATAGACTTGGGGTTAAATGAACTCAGAGATGAAGCTGGATTTGCCAGGGACCGATGAGCCCTCTCAATTCCAAAAGAGTAGGATTCAGGCATGTTTTGTATTGATGAAAAACACATATTGAGGAACTGAATCATGTTAGCACCCTCTTCTTTCTCAGGAATTCCATATATTCTTATGTTATTCCTCCTTAATCCACTTTCAAGGTCTTCCAGTTTCTCAATCAGCCTGCTGTTTTGTTTCAGAAGAAATTCATTGTGATGTTCATTTTCTGTCACTCTAGTATCTAGGTCAGTCACTGTTTCCTCCAAGGCAAGAATCTGTTCAGATTGCTTTTTTACTATTCCATTTAGAAGTTCCAGTTGTTTACTGCATTCTTGTTTGATAATATCCATTTTGTTTTTGAATTTGTCCATTTTTAGTGACAGTTCTTGGATGTTTGTTATTATAAGATGTAGCTCTTTCTTCACTGCACTCTTCTGGTGTGGGTTCTTCAAGTTGTTCATCTTGAGATCTCCAGTAGAAAACTTCTTGACAGGAATAATTAAAAAATTCTCTTGACTATGTATTATTTTTCAGAAAATAATAAAGAGTTTATGTTCATCTATCTTTTAGTATACTTTTAGTTAGGCTTTTCTAAAAATTAAAGTATATTTCCTGTCAGGATATTAAAATCTAAGCAGAGCTATGGATTTTTGCTGCTATCAGACTGGCATCTAGGCTAAGCTTTTTTGACTGTACATGTTATTGTATTGTGAATGGCTATAAGCAGTGCCATGATAAACGAAGGTGATGCATAGGTAGGACTGTACTCACATATCAAACAGCATTTACATTTGGAACAAGGAGGAGGACTGTGGTATTGGCACTTAAGTAAGGTACAGGTGAATCTAAGGTACAAGGTCAGAAGAGGGCCTAACAGATGCAGCTGGATCTAGAGCTTTACCCTTGAGTTAAGCATATATGTCTAAATGGGAAGACTGGTTAATCTTTGGAAAAAGCTTGAATAAATAATGGAATTTGAATCTACAGGTACCTTCAAGGAATATGAGACAGTTGGTAGCGAATGGGGAAAAAAGGCAAGACAGAGCAATTGCCACATACTAAGGTGTTATTCAAAGGACAGTCTGGAACTATCTCATGATGTAACACTAATAAAGAACTATGTAGTAGCACTTTAGACAGATCTGTAGTTTCTTTTCTCTGGTTTTAACAAAATCTGTGTACATCCATGTATTCTGAGTATTTATTCATTTGTAATTTTGACACTGTGCTTGGTAATTATCAGTGATGTAAAAAGTTTGAGGTCAATTTCTTCTGATATTCCACGTTTTGAGTGATTATTTCAACTAAGCATTTTGCTATAAATTATATCAAATAATAAATGAAACATAAAATAAATTATAAAAACAAGGATGAAAACATAAAATATTAAGTTATAATAAACAATGGAAAATCACAAAATCTGAGGTGAGAAATATAACACAATCAAAATGGCAAAATTCAAAATGAAAAGGAGTCAAACAATTAAAAGCAATTTTAAAAAAAAAAAGTTTACAAGTGTCTCTGCAAATGGAATCACAAACCGAAATGTGCAAGATTTTTAAAAGAAGCTTAAAATGTAATTGCCACATATACAGGTGAAATTAAATAAATATTATTAAACAAATGCAATTAAGTAGTTACAAAAATTAAAATATAGATGAGATGTAAAAGTTACAAGCAGAAAAACAGATACATTGTACATAAATTAGATTGCTAGTTAGCCTACAGAAGATGTAATCACAGAAAAAAACATGCAAAAGACACTCAAGCTTCACAAAAAGTAGTAACAGACTGAAATCCAGTCAGATAAATAAACATTTAGGTTATGGGACATGAGTAATGAGTTTGATTAGCCTAGTGCTCCCTTTCTTCAAATGTCACAGTTTGCCCAATGGTCAGGGGATACAACTAATTTGTGTCAATCTTATTAGGAGTCTGGGTTATATCTCTATCCTTATTGCTGTACCCTTCTCAGGCCAGTTACCAAATATTCATATTTACTGAACTATATCTGGCAAGAAGATGCTGCATTCATTTTAAGGATCTCTGTAGATCATATCTTTCTTTTTTTGACTATATCCAATCGACTCAGTAAAAAACAAAGTGATGAAATATTCATAAAATGTAGATGTTTACCCATAGTGATGTCACCCAGTTCAGAAATTCACATGCATGAATCTTAATGCTTTTCACTTTAAACTCCCATTCATTGCTTTGGGTAAACCTCCTTTGGTATATTATTATCAATTTCAACAATTGGCTAAGCTTCTGGTGTCATTCAAAGTGGATCCAGTGTCTGTCAGCCTGGGATGATATGCTCGACAAGCCACGCTGCTTTGCTAGGGACAGTTTGCACCTGTCACCCTTAAGCTTTCAAATACTGGCAAAGGCTCTTGCCACCCCCATAGTGCCTTTTTTCTGCAAGGCTCAAAAGACAAACCCAATACTGTAAATAGCACAAGTAACAAAAAACTGAGGGTAATGCTACTCAATGCCAGAAGTCTAAACCTCAAAAATGCACCAACTCGAGGCACTCCTCAGAATGGAGAAAATCGATATATGTGCAGTAACAGAAACCCAGTTTAAGGCTCCAGAGAGCACCCCAGCACTACCAGGCTACAACTCATACCATACATTTTGGCCACAAAACCCGGACCAAAATACAAAAGGTGGGGGAGTATCCATATTCATCAAGGATACCCATACCTCCTGGTTAGTGGCACAGCACAATGTTTCAGAGATCATCCACATGCAACTAACAATGGGCAAAACTGCTATTCAAATTATAGCTTGCTACAGATCACCCACCATATCCCAGGACCCCCACTCCACATTCCTGGAAACACTGGGAAACATAAAGGTCCTACCAAACACCCTGATACTGGGTGATTTCAATTACCCAAGCATTAACTTGGAGAACTACTCAAGTACAAACTCCCTTGCCCAACATATCCTAGAATTTATAAACTCAAACGCTCTGGATCAACTGGTCAACACCCTCACCAGAGGTGACAACATATTGGACCTGGTCATCACCAACATGGGTGACCAGTGTTCCACACCGGAGGTCAACCCCTCACTGGTTAGATCTGGCCATAAACTAATCACTCTGGATATCCACATTCTGCCACCACCCCCAGTCAAAGAAACCACTGTGAATAACTTTTCAAAAGCAAACTTCACATTACTTAAGACCGAGGTGGGAAGTTTCAAAGCCCACATGCTAAAGGATAATGCTGTCCAAGCTGCAAAATCCTTTACTAATGCACTCTACGGACACCTACAAGAATGCATGGATCATGCTATCCCAAACAAAACCAAGACTCCCTCCTCCAAAAAAAGGAAACCAGTCTGGTGGACCCCTGCCATAAATAAGCTATACAATAGAAGGAGGAAACTAGTACAGAAAAGAGTAAAATCCCAAGAAGGGAAGACATCCCTGATCAGTATTGGCAAGAAACTACATTCCCTCATAAAATCATCCAAGGCTAGCTTTGAAAGAAAAATTGCCATGGACTCCAAAGATAACCACAAGGCATTCTTTAGCTATGTCAAGAATCTAACTGGCAATTCTCAGATCTGCTCGGAGTTAGTGCAGAATGGCACAAAATACACTGAACCGACCGATATAGCCAACATCATGGCAGACAGGTTCAGTGCAAACTTCACCCCCTCTCACCCCCAAAAGGGCCCATAACTATAGAAGAAAAATGTAGTTCCCCTGAAATCACAGACACTCAGGTTAAAAAAGCCCTCTCCAAAGCCAAAAACACACAGCATCAATGGGACCAGACGGTGTTCCAGGCTGCGTCGTACACGAGCTCAGAGTTGAACTAACCCCTCACCTAAACACACTGTTTAAAATCAGCCTCTCCACAGGCTACATGCCCACAGAGTGGTGCACAGCAACAGTTATTCCACTCCACAAAGATGGAGCCACAACGGACCCTGGGAACTATCGCCCTATAAGCCTGACTAGCTTGGTCTGCAAAGCTATGGAGCACATCATCATGGATCTCATTAACAGAGACATTGGAAACCTCCAAAAACTGGACCCTACCCAGTTCAGCTTTTTTAAGGGCAGATCATGACTCCTAAACCTGGTGAACTTCTTTGAGACAGTTACCAAGGCTATAGATGAGGGAAAGGTGGTCCACACAGCCTACCTAGACCTTGCAAAGGCCTTCAACACCATTCCCCACTCAGGTATTATAGACAAGCTCACCAGCCTGAACATAAACCCCTACATCACAAGTTGCCAACTGGTTCACGGACATAACCCACATGGTAAGAGTTGCGGGAGCTAAGTCTGACTCTAAACCAGTATTGAAGAAATTGCTTGAAACCACCACGATATAATCCAAGTAGCATTTAATGTAAAAGATAAAACAGGAACAAGCGCTTTCACGCAAACAAATTGCGCTTCATCAGGTTACAATCTCACAGAGACTTCCATTGTCTTTTATAGAAACGCATTACCACAATTAACCAATTAGTCAAAATAATTATAATCAATAAACATATTCAAAAACCCATTAACAATAATCAACAATAAAATCTGACTCTAAACCAGTTACAAGTGGCGTTCTTCAGAGCTCAGTCCTAGGACCCCTCCTGTTCAGCATATACTTCTCAGAGGTACAGGCAAGCACAGGAGGACTATGGCTGACCAAGTTCACAGACGACTGCAAACTAGGGGCTATAACTGACTCTCCAGCTGATACAGACATCCTCCAAAAGGGTCTCACTGAGGCAGATACCAGTGTCAAAACCATGGCCTCAAGCTAAAGACAAAAAGTTCATAGTCATCCCCTTTGGAAAAAACAAAAGTACCCACAAACTATCACATAGGTGGTAGCCCCCTAAATATGGAAGACATAATAAGGGATCTGGGGACCCAAGTAGATAGTAACCTCTCCTTTGCTAATCACATTGCCAAAGTGGTTAGAAAATCATTGTATGTGGCCCACCTAATCACAAAAGGGTTTGCATCAAGATCAAAAGAGGTCATTGGGCCCCTCTATGCATCACTCATCAGATCCATCATAGAGTACAATGCCCCATTTGGGATGTACATTACAAGACACCTGCAGCAACTGGAAAGACCACAGAAGTACCTGGCCAAGAGGATCACTGGCTTCAAGCAGATGCCCTATGCAGCTTGACTGAAGAAACTCCAGCTGTACTCGTTTGTATACCGCCTACTCAGAGGTGATCACTGCCTGACATATAAGGCCATGTCCAACCCAGAATTGATGGACATGCTCCACCTTAAAAAAAACATATTCCCTTGAGCCACAAACTTCAGGGATCTAAACCTCACCACAACAATAAATAGGACATGCTGGAGGGATAGATTCCTGTCCCAGAGACTTCCCATGCTCTGGAACAAGATTCCAATCTACATTAGGTAGAGCTCCTCGCTAACCCTCTTCAAGAGAAACCTTGACGAGTGGATGGGAAACAGAAAGTTTACCCCAGGGATCACTTTAATGGCACTGCTGGACAGAGGCACAGGGAACTAATCTAAGGGGTGCCTGTGAAAGCCAACACATTCTGACTAGGCTTTTAAATGCCTTCAGGCAGATAACCTAGTATCTACCTATGAACCTATGAATCTATAACAGAGTTTTGGCATTATCCATTGTGTTAGTGTTAGAAAAATATGTATTAATGTATATGTTTAGTGCTTATTAGAAGCTAAAAGGGTTAACACATTTCATTCTATTTTATGTACAGCTTAATTCTGTATGAAATTATAAGATGCTTTTTCAAACTGCAGTATGCTTTCTGAAATTGCAAGATGCTGTCTGACCTAGTATTTGTTAGCACAGCAAAATTCATGTTTATGCCTTTTGGAAATTTACTGAGAAGCAGGTGATTATCTGCTAGGTCAGGAAAATGAATGAATAGTAAATGAATAGAACAATACTGCTTTTTATAGCATGACTGAATATGAACAATCAGCTCTGTTCGTGTTATGCACATGCACAGCTGCGGAAAAGAAAAGATACATCAGACAAAGACTGCTTGAAGAGATGAACTATGATCTGTACTTGCTTTGTGCTCAAATTAGCCATAGTACCTTGTATGGTAACATTGCATAGTGAGAAGTCATATCTGACCGGTGGTCATCAAGGCCAAGTTGTTTTTCTTAGGAAGTTTTTTTGTAAACTTGATATGCCAGCAGAAAATCATGGACAAACAGCTGCTGTGAAATAAAATAGAAATAACTTGTGATTTATTACGTCAGCTTAGTAGGCAATGCCTTGTAAAAAATGTATAAAAATAGCTTCACTTCCTGATTCTAGTTAAACAAACTCTGTATTAGCACATTTTTGTCTCCTTGCTGCAAGATTAAAGTGCCTTAACCTGAACCTGCCATGTTTTAATCATTTTGAAGTTGTTTTTCCTTTGACAGTTAGCCTGCCCTTAACTTTAGCCCAAGTATGTATGATGATAGATTCTAAAACAGATTACTGTATATGTGGAAATACCATCCTCCCTAAAACTGGCAGATACACATAAATAACTTTTAAGTCAAACATTGAAAAGACCTTTGAGATTCTTTCCCTCGATACTTATTTTCTTTTCCAGAATTAAGTGTATCTTATGCATTTGTTTCTCCAAAGGTTTTCACTGTTCATTGCCACTTTAGACATTGAATATGTATTATTTTATGCCAGCTCTGATGACACAGAAGTATTTATCCCTGACTGTGGACCAGGCAACTCACAACCGATTATCAGCTGGGGAAACTGACCTAGTAGTCAGGAAGGATGGATGTGCCCATCCTTGGGAGGAGGGACAATGCTGATGGTGGCAGATCGGCCATCAAGCCTTGGTGGAGGCTATAACTTGCGAGATCACCAGGATTGGAGGGTGGGATGCAAAAGAGGCATGGTTACAGAGACCATGGCAAGTATGTTCACACAGGCCACATCAAAGTGCAAAACAAAACAAAAGGAGAGAATTCTGCACATATAGGGAAAATTGGAAGATATTCAAACTTTATAATAATGGACTGTGCAATAATGGGGCCTGGGATATGAGAGTCTGGAGAAACTTGAGAGTTATAAAAATGCATTTAAGATGTGTTTGAGGTGTAATGGATGTGTGATTGTTTGGACATGTTATTATAAGAAAGGACAAGCAGTGTTATCACATGTTGAAGTGCAACAACAATATGTAAAGAAATTATATAAAGTCATAGAGCTTGAAACAAGCAAAACCTTTATAATGTAGTTTAAATAAATAAATAACAAAGACTAACTAGCTAAGTCATCAGTTTACCTAAGCAAAAATGACAAGTCTTACTTTTGCTTAAAGAAGAACAAGTTGAAGCAGTTCTGATGACACCACCGTGGTAATTTCTACAGGTGTGAACTTAGATATCCTTGGTCATAGTAAGGACATCATCTCTCAGCGCCTTGGCTCTGGCTACTCTAACACAAAGATTTCTGGTTAGGACCTATTCAAATGTCAACCCATTACTGAATTCCCTTTAAACTAAGGTATAGAATGTGACTAGTCACTGCATAAACCAAGGTATAAGATGTGACTAGTCACTGCATAAACCAAGGTATAGAATGTGACTAGTCACTGCATAAATCAAGGTATAGAATATGACTAGTCACTGCATAAACCAAGGTATAGAATGTGACTAGTCACTGCATAAACCATGGTATAGAATGTGTCTAGTCACTGCATAAACTAGTCTTTGAGACAACTGTCTCTAGTTTGTCATTTTTTTCTCCCTGTATCCTCCTTTTATAAAAGCATGTCTCTTATACTATCTGGTACTGTATGTTTGAGCTGTCAGTGTTAAAAATATAATTTTGCATCCTTCCTCCTTTTAGGTATGCTTTCTGTGCTTGGTCAAGAAGTGAGGATGGTGTGACTGTGTACACCTCTATTATTCCATATGGGCATCCCTGGTATGGGACTGGAGAGTTATATGTGTTACAGCAATAAGGAAGAAGATCAACAAAAGAACAAGCAACTACATGAGCAAATAAAAACATACCCAGGACTTAAACCAATGCAGACAGGGCTGTAGATGGGACATTTGGGTCCCTGGCAGTTCCCAATTCAGCACCCCTACACACCTCAGCCATTTGAAAAGTAAATAAAAACGTCTTCTAGAGGGACCAGAAAAAGTATTTCAGCTCCAGATAAAGAGCTACTATGCTGCTACATAGCAACTCTTTCCAACCTATCATAAATAAGCTGTATCAAGGTGCTATACTAGCTATTCTTCCTTAACTGCTACCACACACACACACACACACACACACACACACACACACACACACACACACACACACACACACACACACACACACACACACACACACACACACAAACACACACACACACACACACACCAGTCAGTATTTAGAGCATGTACACAGCCTCAGTAAATGATTGCCAGCTATTTTGATGTATACTAGTAGCTGAAATGGGGGCGGTGGTGGTGCTGCGGTAGCATTGCCGCCTCACAACAAGAGGTTGTCCCATTCAATTCTCAGCTAGAGCATCTTCTGTGTGGAGGCATGCATGAATGGGCATACCTTCGTTGAAGGTTATGCATCAGGGCTGGCAAACTCGGCACGTAAAAAATCTACTGCCAATCATTAGCGGACCGGAGTTCCGCTGTGGTGACCCCTAACTGGGAAAAGCCGAAAGACACAAACAAACTAGTAGCTGAAATGGCATGCAGATGTACTAACAGAAATCAGTGTTTTATTTGGGGAGGTTCACACATGCACACTCTCAGATGAGTGGGATAGCCTATAATGGCCCTAAATAATTATCCTGACTCTGAGAAATTTTTGCTGAAGAAGTAATTTCGGATTTGGGTTGCTAAATGTGACAACTATAAATTATTCAAGCTTGCCTCATGCAGGCAGACTTGAAGAAGCTATAGTCCAAGCCTGCTTCATGCAGTCCATTGCATATGGTTATTTCATTTGAAAAATATCATACTCACCTATGTACCTACCTTTCTGAACTCAACATATGCAAAAAAGACACAAAGAATAATGCTTCTGTTCACTGTCCCTAGTCAACAAACTGACCGATCATTTTCTAGATCACTGACCACAAAGTTGTAGATGGGTTTAAAACATTGTATCAGTCAGGGAACTGTTGTCCTTTGAGTCATATCTGGGTCAAGTTTGTTCAAATTCATCCTGCCCAGCTCACCGTATACTGCTCTTGTACTTGAGACAGGTTATGGCAACTTTTTGGTTGTACAGATATAAACATTGGGATACCCAGGCTGCCATGCATCAGAAGATATGAATGCTGCACTTGAATTCTGCATGACTGAAGCCTGATACTAAGATAAGTTATCATTTTATCTTTTAAGAATACTTTATGCACATCTGCTTTATAGAGGTGTGTATTGTATTTAGCCAAATATACTGCAAAAGTATTCATGACATTTTTCCTAATGTTTATTCAATGTATGGGAACAAATCCTATTTTTGTTACACTTTTTGTTAATGGTGTCATTTGAGTTCATAAAAGCTTACTGCACGGTAAAAGTCTTTATATGGAAGGTTTCCTCTGAGTGTTAAACCTGGACAATTCAGAGACTGTTCTCTCATTACAGCAATATGTAGGTGCCAGCCTTAGCTTGGACAGTGGTCTTTCTGGTGAACTGCATGCAAGAGTGACAGTCCTGAGATGTAGCTAATGCTAACTTAGCTGTAATTTGTCCTCCAGAAATGGTGTTGACACAGGAGTAGCCGTCTACTATGTTATTTTGGCCACGAGGAACAAAAAGCATATACTGTTTTTAAATGGCATGCAACCTGTGGCAAAGTCTCTGATACCACTCAACTAAATTTGAGCTACTTATTGTCACATAGAGTGTAGGATGAAGTGACACCAAAGGAAAGTGCACAGAATTCTGCTTCACTAATCAATCCACAAAGTACAACCTGGTACCAAGAACATAGAAGGAATATGCCCTGGGTATGGGTCTCCAACCTCCACACCCAAATTAGACTAAACACCATTAACTTACAGAGTCACACCACTCTGTCTCTCTCTGTGGACCAATGTCTCCCAGTGCTCCTCTATCCATGGTAACTATCTTTCACACAGAGTATTATCTTATTCAAACAATTTACAGGGAAGGCAGAATTCTCCAGTTCTCCACAGCTTTCTTCCCAGCTGCTGGTAGTATTGTCACTGCCCTGTGAAAAGTCAGGGGCTTCCCTTAATGCTCTGCTCTTATTTTGCCAATTAAAAACCCTTTTACTGGTAGCAGGCCAAAGTAGTCTAGAAGGTGGGTGCCCTACATTTGTTATTTCACAATGAAAATACTAGTTATCCTCTTCCAGATAAGCAACAGCTCATTCATACACTTGTGATGATATGGGCAAGTGCCAGCATAGCAGGCTGGAGGTTTGCAAAGAATGACATGCCTTTTGAATATCAAACTGATTTATACAAGATGCTTGTGTTACAAATATATTAGAACTGTATGCCATTTGTATATCAAACTGATTTGTACAAATGCTTGTGCTTAAAATGTATTTGTGAGCTTTGCTTGTGTTAATTGTGTTAAAATGTATCAACTGTATACCCTGCTGGAATGAAAAGAAATGTACATGTATTACTGCAATGGAATTAAATGTACCAGCTAGATTACTTTAAGAAAAATAGGGAAATGTAAATGAGCTGTTAAACCCCACAGTGCTAATAGGGCCAGAGACACTAGGTCTGGGAAAAGCCTTGTTCATTAGCTCAGTAAAAAGAGGGTAAGCCCCAGGCACTGCCATAAACATTTAGATGTGTATTGTGGCTGTCTATGCTAAATTCCTGTCTCAACATCAAAGGGGAATACTGTGAGAACCAAGAGTCAGGTGACCAGATGAGGTCTTCTGCCAGCCCTCTTGAAATTATATTTAAGGTATTACAAAGAGAAATATCAGAGTACTGAGTATTTTGTTTTGGGGAACCTGAATAGAAAGACACTCACCTACAGCATTTTGCCTTGCGGTAGTAGGTAACTTAACTGGGGAACAGTAGTTCTTTTAGATTAATCAGGAATATAGTGAAGCTTAGTTTAGATACTGTTTTTCTTTATTTGTCTGAGTCTGTCCATGGTTCTTTTCAATATTTCTTGTAATAGGAACTATATGCTTTACTGTGAATATATATTCAGTATTTTCATGCTCTTTTATTATTTATTATTACATATATTTAAAACTTTTGTTGTGGTTGGTCCTTGTAAAAAGTACTTAACCTTTAAGAGTGCTTATATTTGTTAGGTGACACTGTGTGGACCACTCCAGAAGGTCTAGCCATCTTGGTCAACTACTACCATTTATATTAGTGTTAATATTACACAGTATAACTGGACACCCTTTGTTAAGGACCTTAGAGTAGCTGATTGTGGAGTGTGTGGTGGTAGTGATAACTACCATATAGTCTGGGCAGAAGGGAGCATAGCTAGTAAACCTGTGCCAGCCTTTCCCAGGTGTGTGAGTGAGTGTGTGTGTGTGCGTGTGTGTGTGTGTGTGTGTGCGTGTGTGTGTGTGTGTGTGTGTGTGTGTGTGCATGTGTGTGCGCGTGCGTGTGTGTGTGTGTGTGTGTGTGTGTGTGTGTGTGTGTGTGTGTTAACATGATGAAGCCTTACCATGATAGAGAAACCCTTGTGCTGACAATTTGTAATGGATGGCAGATGGAGTCTGAGGGGAATCTGCTGATTGATCTCTTCAATGAGGCTTGGACTGACACCTCTCTGGAAGGGGTAGCAATGTCCCAGCGGCTATCTTCCACACAAGTTCAAGAAATCTGATCAGTGTTACAAGAGTTTGGGGACATGTTCACTGGGAAACCAGGGTGCACCCACCTGGTGCAGCACCATGTGGATACAGGGCCCCAATGACCTATCAAGCAGGCCCTTTACAGTGTGCCTGAGCAAGCCAGACAGACTCTGAGGGAGGAGATTTTGGAGATTTTGGAACTGGAAGTAATCCAGGAGTCCAGTATTCCCTGTGCCTCCCCAGTGGTGCTGGTACCAAATAAGGATGGGCTACAGGAACCTAAATAGTCACACAGAGTAAGATGCTAACCCCACACCTAGGACAGATGAAGCCATAGAGCAGCTGGGTGGAGCTAAGTATCTGACCACTACTGATCTTACCAAGGGCTACTGGCAGGTGCCCTTGACTCCCAACACTAGAGAGAGGTCAGCCTTTGTGACTCCTTTTGACTTGTATAAGTTCACAAAGATGCCTTTTGGGATGAAAGAGAGGGTGGTAGATCATATGATAGCTGGATCAGGAGTTTATTTCCTTGCTTACCTAGATGATATTGTCATCTACAGTTATTCCTGGCAACAGCACCTTCAGCATGGGGAAGAGTTGACCATTAAGCCCAATAAGTGTCCAGTGCATATGGCAGAGGTCTCCTACCTGGGACATAGATTGGGGAGTTGTAAGATCAAGCCAGAACCTTCCTAAGTGGAAGCCATTCAGGCATGATCTTCCCCTGTTACCAAAAATAAACTGAGGGCATTCTTAGGGACAGTAGGGTACAATACAAAGTTTGTCCCCAATTATAGTACCATAGCTGCTCCCCTCACAGACCTGGCAAGGAAAAACAGACCAGATAAGATAGTGTGGACCCCAGCATGTGAGCAAGCATTCCAGAAGCTTAAAGGAGCTTTGGGAGGACCCCCCCTGTGTTAGCCAGTCCAGATTACAGCAAATAATTTATTGTGCAGGTGGATGCTTCAACCATGGGATGGGGGTTATGCTTAGCCAGGTGTCCTTAGAGGGAGAAGAGCACACATTGGTATATCTCAGCCATAGACTCCAACCCAGGGAGGAATGCTATGCAGCTGTAGAAAGGGAATGCTTAGCCATACTATGGGCACTGCAGAAAGTTCAGCCTTATCTGTATGGAAAGAAATTAACCATAGTTACAGACTACAATCCCTTAATATGATTACATAGAGCCAGCCATCAAAATGCCAAGTTAGTAAGGTGGAATGTAGGATTGGAGGCATATGACATGACAATACAACACCAAAGTGGAGTCAGCAATGCCAATGCTGATGGGCTACCAAACAGGGAATGGGGTAAAATATTCCCAGATAGGATTATTTCTTTCAAGCCACATTTCTCAAGGGTCACTTGAAAAACTAGCTTGAGTTTTTGAGGGGGGAGAGATGTGATGGTATGGCAAGTGCTAGCATAGCCAGCTGGAGTTTTGTAAAGAATGATATGTTCTTTCAATATCAAACTGATTTATACTAGATGCTTGTGTTACAACTATATTAGAACTGTAGGTAAAAAACTTTCTTACACTGTGAAGGACACCAACGAGGAAGAGAACAGGCAAACACTACTAAAAACTCTTGATGTCCACCACGGCAGTAAAACTTAATAGTAAAATCAAAACTTTATCTGAGGAAGGCTTATTTGCCAAAAGCGCTTATCAGAAGACTGAGGACTACTTATTTTATGTTAAATTCTTTTTATTAAAGTTTTGATTTTACTATTAAGTTTTACTGTCATGGTGGACATCAGGAGTTTTTAGTAATATTAGAACTGTATGTCATTTATATATCAAACTGATTTATACAGAAGCTTGTGCTAAAAATGTATTTGTGAGCTTTGTTTGTGTTAATTTTGTTAAAATATATCAACAGTGCACCCTGCTAGAATGAAAATAAATGTACATGTATTATTACAACTGAATTAAATGTACCAGCTAGCTTACTTTAAGAAAAAAATAAGGGAAATGTACATGAGCTGTTAAACCACTAAAACAACACCTCACAGTGCTGAATAGGACCAGAGACACTAGGTCTGGGAAAAGCCTTTGTTCATTAGCTCAGTGAAAACAGGGTAAGCCCCAGGCACTGCCATAAACATTAAGATGTGTATTCTATCCATCTATGGTAAATTCCTGTCTCATTCATCTATGCTAAATTCCTGTCTCAGCTTCAAAGGGGAATACAGTGAGGGCCTAGAGTCAGGTGACCAGATGAGGTCATTCTGCTAGCCCTCTTGGAAATTATATTTTAGATATTACAAAAAAAAATTCTCAGAGTATTGAGTATTCTGTTTTGGGGAACCTGACTAGAAAAACCCTTACCTACAGCATCTTGCCTTGCAGTAGTAAGTAACTTAATTAGGAAACAGTAATTATTTTAGGTCAGTCAGGAATATAGTGAAGCGTAGTTTAGCCATTGTTCTTCTTTATTTGTCTGAGTGTCCATCAAAATTTTTTTCAATATTTTCTGTGATTTACTGTGAATATATATTCAGTATTGTCATGCTCTTTTATTATTGATTATTAAATATATTTAAAAGTTTTATTGTGGCTGGTCCTTGTAGAAAGAACTTCACCTTTAAGAGTTATTTATACTTGTTTGGTGACACTGTGGGTGACTCCAGAAAGCCTAGCCATCTTGGTCAACTACTACCATTTGCATTAGTATTAATATTACACAGTATAATTGGACACCCTTTGTTACGGGCCTTAGAGTAGCTGATTGTGGAGTGTCTGGTGGCAGTGGTAACTACCTTATAGTCTGGGCAGAAGGGAGCATAGCTAGTAAACCTGTGCCAACCTTTCCCAGGTGTGTGTGTGTGCATGCACGCGCGCGTGTGTGTGTGTGTGTGTGTGTGTGTGTGTGTGTGTGTATATGCATGTGTGTGTGTGTCTGTGTATGCATGTGCGTGTGTGCGTTTGTGTGCGTGTGTGTGTGTGTGCACACGTGCATGTGTATGTGTGTGTGTGTGTGTGTGTGTGTGTGTGTGTGTGTGTGTGTGTGTGTGTGTGTGTGTGTGTGTGTAAATCAAATCTGCATATGTGTGGGTGGGTGTTTATGTGTGTGTGTGTGTCAGCTACTTGGGACAGGGACATGAAGCACTGGGTTTACAGAGAGGAGGCTGGAGGGCTTGGCTTGGACATTCGGCTGAGGACCTCACCCTACAGCTGTACCAGTAGGGAGTCTTATTGGAGACCTGGAGGGAGACAGATACAGAGCCATGCAGACCCCAGGCTGTGTGTGTTTCCTGTGTGCTCTTAAGGGAAATTGTACTTGATGCAGAGAGGTCTGCATCTGGAAATACTGAGTGTGTCCCTTTGCATTCTAAGTGCAAGTCCCTGTCCAGTGTCAGTGGTGAGGATTCAGGCTCCTTGATTCCTGGATCAGCTTGGGGACATCATATACTGGTAGAAGTGGTGAGCAACACAATACTCATAACAAATAAATTGCAGCCACAAGAGTTTAAAGATAAAATAGATTTTACATAAATAATGGAGAAAATAGTGCATATACTAAGGAAAATATATGTAGGTTGATATACAAGGAAAATTAGAAGATAATGCAATAAAATAGATATAATTCATACAAAAGTGTCAAACTCCAGGTATCTAAGCTCCCTAGCCAATTGCTTCTAGGATACTGTCCTTGATGCAACAAGTTTTCCATTGATAGCATCATTCCACAGGCAAGTCAGCATCTAATAATTCAACATCTCTTCTTTTTCTACTTTCTCTAGTACCTGTCCAGTAACACAGAATTCTATAACAAAAGTCCTGACCTAAATGTTGCTATGGAGACAGATCATAAACCAACTTCTGGAAAGTTGAGAGGCATGCTTCTTAGTAAAAGAAAAAAAGGAACCAAAACAGGCAGTCTGAATACTGTTGAATACCTAAATAACATCAGTTTTGAAGCTTAAAAAATGGATCTATATTATATATTCGAATGCTTAAATGTTCGAATCGCTAAAGAACGAACTTTAGTGATCGAAAATGTAAATGTTCGAATATATTAAAAAAATTTAAAAAAAACCAAAACAAAACAAAAAAGAAACTAAAGGGTGTAAGCATGGGGGCAAGCCCCCCTGCACCCCCACACCCGTGCTACTTAAATATACCAACTCCAAGATCCCGCTACAGTGTAGGAAATGGGAAATTTTCCATTTCTGCACTGTAGCACACTGAAGTGCAGTCTTGGAGTTGGTATATTTAAGTAGCTGGGGGGTGGGGGGTGCAGGGCTTGCCCCCCTGCTTAAATCCTTTACTTTCTGTTTTTTTTTTTTAAATATTGTTTTTTTAACATATTCGAACACTTAAATGTTTGATCGTTAAATTTATTTCTTTAGCGATTCGAATATTTAAGTGTTCAAATATGTAATATAGACCCTTAAAAAACTACCTCAACAGTGATATGAGTGGTGCAATGTAATCACAGTTTTTCAAGTTCAGACTGATTAAGGTTCTTTGTCCTAAACTCCACCAAATTAATAGATAGACAAAGACTACTACAGAAAACATGTTAAATGACAGATGAATTGTAAATGATTATAGGTTTCTTTAAATTGGTGAACCTTCAAGTTTCTGTTAAAGCCAGCTAGTATGTGACATTTTATCACCCACTGGAAGAGAGGGTTCTAGTCTAGAAGTTGGTTGCATGAAAATAAAATGAGTAACCACAAGACATAGTCAAGTGCACTCTTAATATCTGCCTTCAAGCTAAAGGATAGGAAAGAGGGGATCTGTGGAGCCAGAATGTCTTTTGGATATGGGATCCCAAATTATGTGAGGCTAAATAGAGCAGCACTAGAACTTTAAATGTGATTCAGTACTGAAGAGGTAACAAATGAACACTCTCCAGGACCAAAATAATAGAAATACAACTACAAAATATATTTTAAGTAACTGGGTCACATAACTCTGCACACATCATCTGTCAAGCTATGAGTTAAAGAGTCCTTGGTAAACTGAGAGGAGAACAGGGCATGGGTAACCAACATGAATGTCCTTCGAAAGGGATATGGCTTTCATTTGTCCTTCCATTTTTTTACTGTTTTTGTTGTTTATTAACCAGCCATCTCTTGTTGCACTTCTCTTCAAAGAAGTTGATAGATTCCAGTCCATTTCTTCTGTTCTTTTTCTAGGATTTCATTTTTTTGTATAAATTCCAATGCATTTTCCAAGGTGTTAAAACTCTTCTTTCCTTCTGGAACGTGAATCCTTATTTTTTTTTTTTTTTTTTGGAAACGAGATTTTTGCTTTAATATTGTTTTTCTTTAAGCTTTTAACGAATGGAACACATGCTTTTCTCTTGGACATCACTAATGTGAAAAAGTCATTGTCAAATTTTATAGTATTTCCTTTAATTTAACTAGATAATTAGTCCATGCAGCTTTTAAGACTAAATCCTTATCTTGACTTGAGAAAACTCTTATGATCACTGACCTTGGTGAAGTTGTTTTTTTTTAAAGATGAGTTGAAATGAATCTATGTGCCCTTTCGATGTCAAAGGGAAAAGTTTCAGGCAGGTTCAAAGTTTTAGGCAGCCAGGTATAAAACAAGGCTATCCATTATCACCTTTACTTTATGCATTAGCTCCAGAATTCCTTACTAATAGTATTAGACCCAATAAGAACTTTAATGGTATCAAAAGAAGATTTCAAACTAAAGATTCAGCTCTTTGCTGATGATATTTTACCCCACTAGTTTTGAATTTACAATAGGAAATATAGAAAATTGATTATAACATATAATTAGTTCTATGAGTCAGTTTGAAGAAATTTCAAACTTAAGATTTAATCATAATAAAAAGTATGTTATTAATTAATAAAACATTTAAAAAATCATGCAAAAGTATTCTAAGTTCAATTGGAATAGCAATCAAATGTAATACCTTGGTATAATCCTTATGTCTAATAGAAAAGAAATGATGCAAACACATTTTCAACAGGTTGTTGATAAAATTTTAAGTTTAGTCACAAATTGGAACAAATTGTTCTTTACCATGGAAGGATGATTAATACTTATTAATATGGTAATTCTCCCTAAAATATTGTTTGTCTTACAATCTTTAGTACTATTTCCACTAAAACATGATGACAAAGATAAATAATATTATACTTACATTTTTTGGCATCCTAATAAACCAAGAGTTTCCTTTGATTGGCACAGACAAGGTTGGGATAATGGTGTAATAGGATTCCCTGATATTCAGTTGCATGCTACTTCATCTATTGTAAACGTTATTGCTTTGTGGAAAAATTCATCTTATGATTCAAAATGGAAACACATACATCAAGAAAAAATATTAGTAAACAATAAATATATCACAGTCATAAGCAAATAGTACCTAATAGTTTTATTTGGTTATTAAAAGATTTTTGTGTAAATTACATTACACCCTCTTCTCAAATTCCCTACTTAAATAACAGCATTTCCTATTTTAAAAGGTTAACATATTCTAACCATTGTATTAAAGACCTAATATTTTCTATGTTTCCAACTGAATATACAAATGACTGCTTGGAAACTTATAACTTCAATAAAATGTTAGCATTGAAACAAGAAATTAATTTAATTGATTGGAATCAATTCTTAAATGGTACTAATATACATACATATATATATATACATATATATATATATATATACATATATATATATATATATATATATATATATATATACATATAGATATATATATATATATATATATATATATATATACATATATATATATATATATATATATATATATATATACATAGATATATATATATATATACTGTTGAAAATTTTAGGTCAAAATACAATCAACATTCTGAGAACTGGATACTTTTACAAATATTTAGAGATTTTGTAAACACAGAGATAAATAAGATATTTAACCTAGCTAAGGAATCATCCCCCAAATTACTGGATTTTTTTAATAAATACCAATAATAATGCAATGAAAACATCTATGTAAACATTCTCAAGCAAAAATCCTAAATCTTCTAGATTTTGTTGCAAATTTGGGAGACATACATATATCCTCTCATTTTTCCTTTGTGAATTGCTTATCTAATCTCTCTTTCTGATCCTTTCTAACCTCCTCTGATTGATTCTTATAATTATCATTCTCTATGAATTATTCTTTTTTAATATAGTGGCTGCCAAAAAAGCAATTACTAGAAAATAGAAATCAAAATCTGAACCAACTTATACTTAGTAGTGAGTATAGTAATAGAGATAAAATAAAGAATCATGAGATAAATACATACAGGAGAGGAATAAGGTTTAAAACAAGGCAGGACTTAAATAAGCTATGTGATGTTTGACTCAAAATGATTGGGTAGATTATAAGTAATATTGCAACTAGGAGTGTGTCAGTATGGTTTGTGATGTAAAATGCTTCCAACTAGGATTGTGGCAGTTTGTTTTCATTTATATAAATGTATGGTTGCCTATGTCATAAGTGATGGTTTACTAAGATGTTTCTTGTTTAAAAAAGTCTAGGAACTGAATAATTTATGTAATGTTGTTTAGGTTATATGATCCTTAGCAGTATATGTAAAGTATAATGTCTGTAAATGTGAACATGCTGATACAGTTTGATTACTTATATAAAATATAAATTTGCCTATGTCGCAAGTGATAATTCAATAAAGGTGTTAAAAAATAATAAAAAATGCAATAAAAAATCATATTTGTCAAAAATGTATAACATTCTTAAGTTAGATTTCACATATTTAGACAATTCTTTTTGGAACTACCCTCAAAGGTTAATAAAGAAGACTTTTCTAAAGAACACAAGAAATTATTAAAATCTACAGATAAAACTACATCTTCATTATATTGGAAAATTTTCACTTGGAAATTTTTACACAGAGATTTTCTCACTCCTAACAAAATTACAATTATGTATAAGTCAAATAGAATTAAATGATGGATATGTGATTCTGAAATAGCTGATTGGATGCATATGGTATATGAAGGTGAAGTTATCTCTACTTTTTGGAAAGAAATTAATAACTTTTTCAAGTTCTATGATCAGATAGCTGTAATATTTCTAAATCTTTCATTTTATTTAATGCTCTCATTCTTGAGATGATTCCAAAAACCCAAGTGCCTCTTTTGTGGTCTATTCTTGCTATAGCCAGAAATGTAATACTAAAAATTGGAAAAGTTAACCCTCTGGTGTTGAATTTATTAGTATGGCAAAATTTGTTTGCTGTAGTGAATTGCATACTATAAAAATGAGAGCTTCTAATATTACACATTCATATAAATCTTGACTTAAACTTAAAGACTTGTTTGAAAAATATTAATTGTTGTTAATGTATAACTTTGATGTATTGATCAGCTGTGGACCTATGTAAAAAGTCATTTGTTTGAATTGTAATTGATTTGTTTATTGTTTCAAAACTAAATATAAAAAAGAAAGGAATACAGCATTTGTAAGTTATGCTCCTTAATCAGAAACCAGATCTAATAATGGAAGACACATTCCCTGAGGGTCAGTCTGCCTTTAAAAAAATGAACCAAGATTTTAACCTATCTATAAAATCCAGTAGATCACCATAAATCATGATGTAATTAAAGCTATTCAGTCAGAGATTCTTAAGGTGATATGAGCAGATATGACTACTGTCTGGGAGGTACTGAGCTTCAGATTATTTCAGTTTATCCAGTTTTGAATGCATTACAGTAGAGTACATAACTACAGTGGGGTAAATGGGATGGTTGCCTAGGGTGCAGTCTGTTTAGGGGTGAATAGTAGGTAATGGTGGGGTTGGAAGTACAGTACTGACATTTATTTATGAATGTACAAAGATGTCACACCTTAACAAATGAATGTTGATATTATAGCTTGTGGTTGGATGTAGATGCTTACTGTATGTTAATAACAGTAAAAAAGGTGCTTGTTACAGTTGTAATAGCAAGCAGGTGCTACAGTTACAGAACATCTCTTTCTATTTTTTTTTTCGTTCTTAGTTTTGGTAAGAACTTTCTTTTGGGGGGGGGGGCATCAATCTGGGGAACTGTTCAGGGTGTAGTGCAAGATGACCTAGCTATGGCTATGCATTACAGAGGGAATTAACCACAGACATTTTTTCTTGTAAGTAAAGAGGAGGTATTTGCATAGTGGGGAGACTGAGGACCTCTCTCCTTAATAAAAGTTTTCTCTCCGCAGAAATGTGTGTGTGTGTGTGTCTGTGTATATATATATATATATATCTATATATATATATATATATATATATATATATATATATGGGTCTACTTCATTTGTATGAAGTTTCAGTACTTCGAAACCCACTTGGTCGAAGCCAGTTGTTCGAAGTACCAAAACTTTAAAAACAGAGTACAGAAATCACAATACAGTGTGGAATGGGAATATTCCCTTTTCCTTGCTGTAGTGCGATCTTGGAGTTGGTATATTTAAGTTGGGGGTGTGTGGGGGCACAACCACTCATATGGGGTATGCAGGGGGGCTTGCTCTCCTTCAAAACATTTTTTCTGTGCGTTTTTTTTTAAATCAGCTGATCCAGTGACTAGGCTTCAGCTAAAGTGCACTCTCGTTGAAATGCACTTTCGCTGAACTGAGCATCTACTTTGTTTTTTCTATGTAACATATTTTCAAGCAAACAAAGTAGATCCATATATATATATATATATATATATATATATATATATATATATATATATATATATATATATAAAGAGCGAGACACACACACACACACACACACAGCAAGAGACCCAAAACTGAACCCTATGGGGTTCAAGATGTAGCAGTGTACCTCTTACCAGAGTAAATGTGTTTTTGTATGGATCTATATTATATTGTCAACAGCAGAAATAGGCAACATGCAAAAAATTGAACAGAAAATATTGACTATCTAGAATATCAAAAGCCAGGAAGAACAACTAAAACTTTTTTTGTGGAGTGAGGAGCAAGCTCCCTGCACTCCCCTGCTAGGTATATACACCAACTCTAGGTCAGTTTTAGTAAAGGGCAAAACCCTACTCCCTACTGTACTGCAGTCTTGAACAAATTTTATTTATTTATTTATTTTACATTTGTTAACCGGGCTAGTCTAACTGGATATATTTCCATTTTCAGCAGAGGCCCGGGGAGAAAAGCTCCACATATAGACATAAGAGATGTATAATGAGTACAAATAACAGGTTACAGACTTGTAGCACTTCAACAAATGCATCTTGATCACAAAAAAGAAGGCGACTTAAAAATTTCAAGATAAAACTAAAATACATTATGTTAAACATCATTACAACTTCTAAAAACCAAGAAAATAATAAGAAAGACCAGGGAAAAGAACTAAAACATTGAAACCTAAAACTGAAATAAAAAGGATTTAACTACCTAGACTATCTAAATAATATCATCTTTAGCATTATTGCATATTGTAACATGAGAAGAGAGAGTATAGGGTCAGGAGTGAGCAAAAAAAGCAGTAGAAGGACAGTGCAGAGTTGAAAAAGATATAAGCTTTCTGGGAATAGAGTCAGAGACAGAAGGAATAGGATTTGTGGAGAGAAGTAGGCAAGGTAGTGATGGCCAGTTAAGGGGAGGGAAAAGGGGGCGTAAAAAAAAAAGGGAGAGAAAAGAGTGGTAGGTAAGGCTAGTGTACTCCTACACTGGATGGAGATGTATATATAACAAATAGTTACTTTCATGTTGTGATGTTACCAACATTCAATGTTTTCAGTTCAATTTTCTGCCTGTCAACCATTTGTACAGCTGACAATTTCAAATAGACCCATTTATGTACCACTGCAGTTGATGACCTACATATCTGGACTGTAAAGTGACAGATAGCTGTGGCTGTAAAGCAGGGAGAAATTATTGGTTTTGTGTTCCCTATTCTGCTTTTCCACAGATCTTGATTGTGCTATTTTATTGAAGCTTCCAACAAGACTACATCTATGTTAGCTTTTAGATCCTTGTACTTCCATTTTGTGCGACTGGATTACATAATGCAAATATTTACCTAATAAAAAGTAATTTAGCAGCATCATTTTGCTGTAGTGCAGAACAGATTAAATATATTTTACTATAATGTGAATATATTGCTGATGTCATGTTTACAAGTCTATTAATAATTTAAAAGGTATCAGTGGTCTATAAAATGAAGTAAAGTACAATGTGAAATAGTTTTCAGATTTTCTTCTACAGTAGCTCCTGTCATGCATTTAATGTTATACATTATGTTAGCCACAAAGGAGCAGTGTATACAAAAAAGTGCATTTCTTGTAGCCTTTGCCTGGTAAGCATGTATTACAATTATGACAAATTACTTATTGGTTAACATTTTCTGTGGCAGCTTTACTAAATATATTAGATGTGAGATTAGGATAGTAGTATACAACAGTAACATTAAAAATATGTAAATTCCCAGAGTGTTACAGTAACATCTTGTCTTGAAGATAAAGGTAAAGATAGCCCTAACTGCAATAACGCTAATGCAGTGAGGAGTGTGCATATATTTTGTACATCAGCCGTGAAGTATTTTTAATCTTTGCATATTTGCATTTTCTCCATTTATAACTAGGCTTCCTTCCAGCCCACACTGCCATTATTTATTACATATACATACTGCATGACTGGAAAAAAAATGTGCCACGAACTTCTGAGTTTCACTTTCTTTTATTTCATTTATTTCCTCTAACAAAGTGTCCAGGCATGTGTGCGCATAAAAAAATGTTACAGCAAACAAACAAACAAACTTAAAAGCTGGAGATGAAGGAAAAATATGAATACTGAACCACTGAATCACATAATGACTGAAAAATATACCTAATTACTGAATATTTTTTCATATACATTTGTTAATATGATGGACATTTTAATTGCTAGACTTCGGATTATTAAACTAATATACTAGAATATTCTTCTATGTAGATTAATATTTTTGTATTGCAGTATTTGTCTTTTTGTCTGTCCCTCTTTTTTATTAACAGGATGAGAAGTCTGGTGCAAGGAGTCAAAGCTGTGACCTGATCCAAAGGCAGAAACATGCAAAGAATGTGATGCTAAATCTTATTGAAAAACAATATTTGAGTGAACATAACATATAAATAATGCTCAGATAATGCAAGTAGAAGTAACATATCTATTAATTAAGATAACAAGATGACCAGATCTACTTAGTTTGTAAATGCATGGAGAGCCATTTGAGCGAAAGGAAAGCACTCTCTAAAATGCACCAGATTAATAAAGTTTCTTATTTTAAGAGGGAAGTAGTAGTATAATGTTATATATTTCTACCTATTATGTGTTTAACGTATTTATATTTTCTCTAGTTTGCATACAATACATAGTTTTGTCCTTTCTCTAGTCTGCATATAATACATGGTTTTGTTTTTCTGTCATTTTTGTTCAGTGATTTTTCCCTACATTTTTGGCTTACTTATTTTTTTACTAATGTAAAGCAAACCTCATGTAACAGAACAGATCACCGAACATTTTGTAAGGTTAACAATACATACATAGATAAATACTGTGCAAGGACCACTGAGGGATACACTCATTTTTATCAAACTGTTTTTCATGCAATATAGGACCTGTGTGTGTGCTGCAAGAGTCATTTATTTATTGTTTTAGACTATAGAAGTCAAGCTGTGGTAAGAGAAAATATTAAATACAGAAGGATCCAGAGGATTGTGTGTGAAAATGGGCTACTTGCCCAGTTGGACTCTACCCAGTTAACAAATGTAAAATAAAAAATAAAATAAATCTTTTAACTGTTGCAGATGATTTTAGTTAACCTATATGTGATCAGAATTTTCAACCATTGTCACCAAGATCCTGATCACCCTCCACCACAACAAGTTCCTAACCGCATTTTCTGTTAATTCAATACATAACAAGACTGCTGTTTGGTCAATTAGTATTTTCACTCATGCGTGATAGTTATCTTATCTTCATAGCTATGTGACCAGAGTTTGTGTATTTAAGTAAGGTTCAAAGGTAAAATCATTTACATGGAGGGTGTGGAGTGTCCGTACTTTTGAATGTCTGAGCTTGGTAAGTTGAATGCTTACCTCTCAGGTACCCATTGCCCCTTGTATGGGGCAACATGGCAATTCATGATCTGCTGCATGTCTCCCTCCCAGAATAGGAACACCTAGCCTCCATTTATCAGCATCAACAAATTCCAGTACTACTAAATGAGATAGGGTCACCTTGGTCATACTTGATGCCTTCTGTCTTTGCTGAATAGTGGGCACAGATCTGTTACAGTTAGAAAAATAATGCACTTCATGTGAAGATTATCTTTGAAGTACTCTGAAGTGATTAGATTGCCAGATACTACCCATGATCCCATGAGATACAGACTTTATCATTCTCTAGAATGCTTTGTGGTTCATGTTTCCAATGCTTCTCAGCTACTTCTACATTACAATCAAAACCAAAAAAATAGGGCCAGCACCAAATATGTTAAAAAGCATCAATTTAATGTGTATAAATACACATATACACAAATCAAATAATATAAGCAAAAAACACCCTAGGTGTGGGGGAACAACCCCCAGCCACCTAAACCAAACAGTTTTATGCCAAATAGCCTTCTTCAGTGAAATGCTATAAGGAATAAACTCCACAACACTCATAAATCCTAAGTACCAATGCCTAAATATAACCTATTGGATAGTGTTTAATACATTAGTAATGTTCATTCAAACCTGGGAAGAACAAGCCTCCTAATTTAATTACCCATTTTCTCTTCTTCATATTAAGCATGGAATGCCAACTGGACTTATCACTACGATCACCAACAATCCCCAATGCTGTAGTCGTACAACATTATTGTGCCTTTCAGTATACAGGTTCACTCACGTGTATGTGATATCCAGCAATAAGATATACAACTGTTTCTAGTTTTATTTTACAGAACTAGCATTTGTCCGTTTCTCCCACTTTTTCAATGGACTTTGTAAACCAACTTGCACATAGTCCATTATCCTGAACTGTCATTACTAACCCTTAGGTTTTAATTCACCTTTACTTAACCCTTCCTGGCTTAAATCTTGGTCAATATGAAGTTCTTCCAGAAGATTTCTATACTTTCTACTATATTTGTGGATTTTTTAATTTTTTTCTTCTTCTCATCTGATCCTTTTCCTTATATTATTTCATTTGTTTTTGGCACATTTAGTTGCTGCTTCTTTCTGGGCTGATTTCTGTTTTTAATTTCTCCAAGTCTTTTAGGTTTATAATACCATGGCGGGATGGACCTTATTCCTAAGTCAAAGTATGATTCAAGTTCATGAAATTATCATTGTTTCAGTCTTTGATGTTAGCCAGAAGTGCTCTTTGTAGCAACAGCAATGTGCTCAATAATGACTCCCTCTGCAGTTCTTATGCTGTTACATGTATCGGTAACATATCTAAGTACTGTTATAAATTCTTTTTTATAAGACCCTATCCTCCTACTACCATTGGAACTGTCTGGGTATCCTTCTTCCACATTGCCCTCATTTCTGCCTGCAAATTCTGGTATTTTATAACTTTGTGTCTCTGTATACATAAGACACGGTAGTTACTGGGTGTAGCAATTTCAATGATCAATGTTATTTTTGTCTTTGTTTCACGAACTGCTTAATCTGTTTTTCTCGTATCTATTTTTGAACTATTAGTAATGGGCAATCCCATGTGATATAAACCTCATCATTTTTTATAATGCTTTATGGCTCATGTTTCCAATGTTTTTCAACCACTTCAGTATTATAATGTATGCACAATTCCCAATGCAACAGTCTTACTGCATTATTATGCCTTTCAGTATACAGTCCTTCTGTCAGTAGTATATCACAACTAGCAACAAGATGTGGACTGTTTCCAGTTCTGTTTTACAAAGCCTATATCTGTCTGTTTCTCCCACATGTTCAATGGACTTTGTAAACCAACCTGTATGCATTCCACTATCTTAGGCTGCCAATATTAAATTTCATCTTTTGGTTTAAATTCTGTGCTTGATCCTAATCAACATGAGGTTGTTCCAATAGTTTGCTATACTTGCAACTATATTTATGCATTTTTCACATTTCTTGACTTCTCATCTGATCCTTCACCTTATATTCTTTCTTTTATTTGTTGGTACATTCAGTTTCTGCCTGATTGTTATCCACTTCTGGTTTGATTTCCATTCCTGCTTGACACCAATATGCTTCTGCTAAACTAAGCAGGGAAGTCATCTTAAACTTATTCTTCTCATGTTTTAAAACTTTTACTATGTTTGATTCTTGTGAGGTCAGCAGATATGCATGCAGTCCTACAACTGCAAATCTATACATGTAATCAATTTCAAGGAGGCCCGTACCTCCTTCAGGACAGGGAATGTATAGTCTTGGTATACATTGGTTCTCCTGTCCAACCGATCCAACACCTTTTGGGGCCAGTCAATCACTCCAAAACTGTAAGTTAGGACAGAAAGAACAAACTGGTTTATAGCTTGGACTTTGTTCCTAGATGCCAATGCTGTTTTCAGTATTAATTTTAGTCTCTGAAAATATCCCTTACTAAGTTTTATTTACATTTGTTCATGTTTTATTGTTGATCCTTCATCAGTTCCCAAATATTTATACACTCCCTCTTGCTCAAGTTCTTTTATATCACATTCATGTCCCAAACTGACGTTTTCTTGGTGCTGCAGCTTTCCTGCTATAAACATTGCTTTTGCACATTTATCAAGACCAAATTACATTATAATGTCATCTGAAAAAGTTTTGACCACTTGCAGGTGTGATTTCAGCTCCTCATCTGAAGAACTATACAGTTTTAAATCATCTACAAAAAAGAAGATAAGAAGTCCTTGTACTTTGTTGTTTTCTGGGAGCCAAATTGTAGATATGACCTATTCTGTTAAGTAGACAGCTTAATGGGTTACGGTTAAGACAAAAGAGCAGTGGTGACAGAGTCACCCTGGAATAAATCCCTTTGAATTTTTATCCCTGGAAGAATAAATTGTCCTTTATTGTGGCTTAACTGCAAAGTGATTGCCACTGTAATCTAATCGATCAGTGTAAGGTGTATCTTATTATACATTTTTAAGTTCTTTTATCCATGAATTTGGGATACTATCAAATGCTTTTTTGTAGTCTATACATGCCATACTTAGATTCTTCCGCCTTTTTACAGTTCTCCATTATGACTTTATTTAACAACAAATGATCATTTGATCCATATGACTTTCTTTTGTTACCCTTTCATTCTATTTCCTTGATTGAATTTTCTTTGAAATGACTTTAAACTCTGTCGGCATCAATTCCAGTGTATAGTTTATATGTCATCGGAAGGCAGATTATTGGTCTATAGTTTTTAGGATAGCTTGTAGGCTCTTAAGTGGGAGCAGTGTTTTTCCTGTTGTTAACCAGGCGGGTGTCTGTTTGGGTGTGCATATAAATAGTTCTTACTCACAGCTAAATCTTCATATAAAGATGATAATACTTTATCCAGAAGTTAGGAACTGCATCTAGACCTGGGGTTTTCCAATTAGTGGATTTTCTTAACTTTGTTTCTAACTCTCTGGCTGTTACTTCCTCCCATTTCATATCATGTACATTTGAACTTCTTATTCTTTCTTTTACTTCTTCTGTCCATTTAACATCCTTGTTATGTTCCACAGGATATTCATAGATATTTCTCCAAAATATATTGATTTCTCCTTTTTTCTGGTGGTGTTTCAATTCCTTTCACCTTGTTTCCCATTTCTCTATAAAACTTTTTTGGGTTATCAATAAATTGCTTATTTTGTACTTTTCTTTTATATTTATCTGCATATCTTAGACGTTTTTCTGCCTCTGTTGATATTGTTGATACTGCACATTGTTTTTAGCATATCTATCTTTCTGAGTATTTTTGTTGATCTGTTCCCTCTTCTAACAGTGACACATCTTGTCTTAAATGCTTTATAGTTTTCTCTGTTTGATACTTCCATGATGGCATTTTATTTCTCCCTTTCCTTTCCCTTACTGCTCTGTGTTTTTGTGGCAAGACTTTATCTATTATGAATTTAGCTGCATTGTAATGTATCCTATTAACCTCTGTCATATTGCGCAAATCTCTATGAACAGTTCTACTTACTGTGTTCATTTGTTTTATGAAGCTTCTAACTTTTTCTATGTTTTATTGAGTTTCTGTAGTCTGTTTCTTTCACCAATCTTAATATATATGTCCATCTTTATTAAATCAAGTAACTCTTCTTTTAAATCATTTTCTTCTAAGTTGAGGGCACATTCTTTGTTCTATATTTCCTACGAGCATTCTATAGAAAGTTCCAGAGCATCTTCCTGTACCACATTCTCTTCAGTTTCATCCTGTGTCATCAGTCGCTCTTTCATATGGGAATTCACTGGCCTATCACTCAACAACATTGACTGTATCAGAGCTGCCACAGTTTCCTGCTCCTTCCCTTGCTGTGCAACTCAAACTGAATGTTTGTAATGGTTTCCCCATGGAAGGCTTCAAAGTATCTTCACATGGCAACTGATCAGATGTTTCCTGTTCCACTCGTTTCTCCTTAATTTGGGGATCCATTGCTCTATCCGGTTGTGATGTTATCAAAGTTAGATTTTCTGCTCTAAATTCATTTCGCAGGTAATCCATAACCTCACTTTCTATTTCTTTAATTTCTCCATTACTAAGTCCTCTTTTCTATTTTTCCTTTGTTTTCTTATTATTTGTATTGTAAAATTTTCCATATCTGGATGCCTTTATCTGAATTTCTCTTCAAACATCTTTGGTGCTGCTGTTTCTCTAATGATTAATTTTGCTTTCTCCTTTGCATAAATATTGCACCATATTAAAACTCTTTCTTTTTCCCATGTCCATATTTCTTCTTCAGGTGTCTCCTGTTCCTGTTTCTCCTTACTTGGGGCCCATGAGAACTTATTGTTCCATCATACTGTGAAATAACCAATGTTAGACTTTCTACACTAACTTGTTCACTTTGCAGGTATTTCATAACTTCAAGTTCAATATTTTTAACTTCTACTTTGCTAACCTTCTGTTCTACACTCCCTCTTGTGATCTTAGTTTTGTATTGTGAAATTTTTCATATCTGTATGCCTCTGACTGTATTTCTCTTTGAATATCAATGGAGCTACTTTTTTGAAATTATTAATTTGGCTTTCTCTTTTACATAAATATTGCACCATATCAGATGTCTTGTTTATACCTTTCAAAAATCTCTATATTTTGTTCTTTGTATTTTCCCACTTCTTCAGTCGCTTCTTTTTCCAAACAGTCCAAGGTTTCTTGGTCTATATAATGTTTTCATAAATCTGTTCCATTAATTAGCACACATTTTTATTTGAAGCTTCTGACAGTTTTTCTTGTGCAAGTATTTTTTCTTTCCTCTAATTTCTCTATTAAGTTTTTGTATATCTTCTGTCTGGAAATTCTTGGCTTCTTACATAATAATAACAATACATAATTTCTTTCTTACCCTCAATAGTCCACTCTATCATCTTTATGGCTCTTTTTTGGCCTATCAATTGTTGTGATTTTTGTGGACTAGTACTTCCTTCTACAACAAGGGAGACCATCCTCGCCCCTGGGTCTGGCCTAACCCTATTGTAGGAACGTTTCCATGTCTTCAGGATTCTACACTGTCATTTTTTCCAGTCCCGGTACCAGTAAGCCTACCAGGATTAGGCACTTTTTTTATCCTAGGTCTTGTGCACCCAGCTACCTTTTTTTATTTTTTAATCTACTTCTTTCTATGATATGTGCTATATAAAATACAGTCTATATATTAGTGTTGTCTTGGTGAGATTTTGTAAAAAAACAGGGTCCACCTCGTGAAAGTACTTATCAAGACTTGAGGAAGAATTCAATTCCAGCATTACTACTCTCCTTTGCTTGCTGATTTATCATGCGTCCATTCAGAGAGATGGCATATGTGATGATGTATCAGACAGTGATCCATACTCGAGTGCATGGAATTTAAAAGCTCTGAGACAGTGGTATTTCAAGAATATAACTACAAGTTCATTTCACTGAGGCACACAGGGACAAGTCAACAGAGCTATTGAAACAGTGAAGAACTTGATAAAACAGAGGGATAGCAGGGGTATAGAAGCTGTCATCTTACAATTTTTGGAAAGCAGAAACATTTCTTTGTAGAATCTGCAGTATCTACCTGATTCAGCTAATAATGGGAAATGGTCAAAAAAGTAATTTATGGATTTCTACAAGCTTGATATCAGATAAAGAAAACAGTGTAAAGAAGATATTATAAATTGTCTAATGTAGAAATATACTACACAGAAGAATCAGTTATTTTTATTGATTTTAACTCCATCACTCTGTCACACAATATCAAGTTGACAATATTAAACAGCATAACTAAATACAAAGTGAACATCACCCCAAAATTGTGCACTTAAAAAACTTTTTTTGCAGTGTTGCAAGAACCTTGCATTCTCTCTGTGGGGTGGTTTTCACCTCCCTGACTCATAGTTAATCTGAGAATGCATACTTTCAGGGAAAGGAGCATATTTTAACAGTATTTTCTTTTCTCTAAGAATGACTGACACAAAATTTGATAAAATATGCTAGAAAGCATGCTTTTCATAAGCTGTAGATAATATAGGATGTGCAATAAACTAAAATTCCACTGATAAATTAATCTAACAGTGCTTCATGATCAAAAGTTGTTAAAAAAATAGCTTTAATTAAACAGAAAACAAAAGCTTTAATTAATCCTGGCCCCCCCCCAAAAAAAAACTCAAAAGGCTACTACTCCACAGGTTTGGATGCAATTTAACAAATAACTAAAGTACAAAAGTAGTCATAGACAAGAAATAAATTACTGAGTCTTCAGCAGTATCAAAACAAAGATGCCCTAGAGCGAATCCAGAACTGAATCCAAACTTAATGAAAGTAGTCCAGTGGAAACTGCAAGATAAAGAACAGTGATGAAAAGAACAGTGGCCCAATGGATAAATACTGGCTTCCTAAACCAGGGATTGAGGGTTTGAGTTCCATTTAGGGTGATGTAACCCTGTACTTTGTCAGTGTCAATTAGTAAGCTATGTTTCAATTTATAACCAAAAATGAAGTTTCCTGTAGTGGGATAAATGAGGTTTGGAACAGACCATTTTGTCCTGGGACTTCTTCAAGTGGGG
This sequence comes from Protopterus annectens, assembly GCF_019279795.1. Lineage (NCBI taxonomy): Eukaryota > Metazoa > Chordata > Ceratodontiformes > Protopteridae > Protopterus > Protopterus annectens. The sequence continues at coordinate 131,339,876 of NC_056742.1, read as the reverse complement.
CTAGATAAATAGAGTAGCCGGAATTAAGAGGATAAGGGGAGGATAGGGTTAAATGGGATGGAGTGATGTTTAGGAGGAAATGAGGTAAGGGTAGGGAGGGGCTTAAAGGGTTTTGTCAAGTGTAACTGAAGTAGGAGTCACATTTTTGGTGTGAACTTGCTACAGCAAGGGATATGCCCATGACAACCTGTAGGTAGTTGGGACCAGGTGGGCCTTGGGTTAAAAACTTTTGGGGGGTGGCTTTGAGTTGTTAGGGTTTTCCTATTGTACTTGGGGGTCAGGAGTTTGGAGTTCAGGTAGAGAGCTGGGTGTTTTTGTGAGCTTTCCTGGTACACTGACAGCTGTTAGCTTGGAGTCGGCCTATTCTGGTAAATGTGGTGGTGGGGGGTTAATTTGTCCAGCTTTATTCCCCACTTTGGCTAATGGTTAGCATGTCATTAGGTTCCCCGTTTGAGACTGAATCCTTTTGTTTCGGTTGTGATTTTTTTTTTGTCTCTCCTTGGCTTTCCATTGCATTTTTTCAGTGGAGGTTGGCATCCTGGGATGTCTTTGGAGGGGTCAGAGCAGTTAGTATACAACACTACATATCTTTGGGCTTTAAGGTGTAATCATTGGAATTCCTGTGTTTCAATTGGGGCTTACTCTTGGGCTGTGAATTTGGTATAGTGAAGGGTTTGGTTATTCGATATGCACTCATTCCACCTTAATGAATGTGTTTAGTGGCTCCCTTTCTTGTATCAGGATAACTCCATTAGCTTTGCTGCTGTGTGTGTGTGTGTGTGTGTGTGTGTGTGGGGGGGGGGGTGATGGAATCGGTTATAATAAAAATAAAAAAATAAAAAGTTACAAATTATCACGGAGGCTATAGCAGTTAGTTGTTTGGGGTTACATTATGCTTTGTGGTCAATTATTGGGTGGAAGCACAGCACAGAGGGTGTGGGAGAGAGAGAGAGAGAGAGAGAGAGAGAGCAGGGTAATTTGTGTAAGTTATCTTTCGGATAAGAGGTGAGCTTTTTGCAGGTTAAGGGATGTTCACGCATGTGTGAGGTGGCAGGGATGGCCGGGGGGGGGGGTTATCATGCAAATTGATGTGTTCCTGTGACTCAGTGTTTAGGTGTCTATGTCGGGAGCGTGTTGGTGGAAAGTCTTTTACAGTGGAGTAGTTTTAGGTGAATTTCCATGATTACTGTTGCTTGAGAGCTGAAGTATGTAATACTGAAGTGCCAAGATCTGTAGTTGTCTTATAGTATATGTGATTATAGGATACTAGTAATCCCGAGACTGAGGAGTAAAATGCTAGAATGGTGAGTACGCTGTGAAATTGTGATGAAGTTCAGGAAAGTAATGGAATATGATTCTCTGAGTTAATGGATTAAAGTGTAAGAAATACAGTTCACTGGTTTTCTCTAAAAAAATTATGCTTCCCCCTCCAGGGGTTTGGAGCAGTTTAACTGGAATGGGATTATATTACACCTGTTACGGCAGTGAATAAGTTGTGATATATATGTCCTCTTATAGGGTTTGGAAGTGGGTTATTTAACAAAGGGTGAGATCCTAAGAGGAACTGAAGGTGTGCACGTGTGTGCATGGTGCTGCAGTGGTGGCTTTGGTGGGATGCTATTGGACTTTAGGGGGATTCCTCGGCTCAAGTCTGTTGCAGTTGGTTTTCAGTCTTTGTATGCATCAGCTTGGGTAAGTTGCTTATTTTCTCCGGGTATTCATCACTATTGTTGCACTGTATAGAGTTTCTGGTTGAGGCATGCTGGTGAGTAAGGGAGAGATGGCTACAGTGAGGGAGACTGATTCTAACCACAAGGTTTTTTTTTTTTTTTTTTTATGGAGTTGCAGAAAGTATTTCAAGCTTAACATCCAAATGCTTCTTAAACTGCTGTGTCAGAGATTGCACTTACAGAAAAAGTAAAGAAGCAGATTGGTGCTGCTGTCAGCATTTTCCCAAAAAATAGGCTGTCATAGTACTTCCTTAGTAAGTGAGTGGAGAGAGAGGGAGAAATGACAATAGTAAGGAGTAATGCTCTTATGACAGTGCCTTGCATTGCCATCAAATGGCACTGAGGCAAGAAATCTTGGCTATAAGATGAATCTCAGTGCATGGAAGCCACTTTCAGGCCATTTTTGGATATAATAAATTAGGGTCATATAGATAACATTGATCAATAAATTAGTACAGCTAGATATTGATGTAATCTCACTAAGATGGATAGCTGCATAGCTAACAAATAGGGCACAGCAAGTATCATACAGCAATTGGATTGTCAAAATCCTTGGTTTCAGTCAGGGTGTCCCACAGGGCTTTGCCCTAGCCTCTTATTTGTTTGATTTTAGCTTTTGGACCTACATTTTTCATCTGAGGTGTTCTACAGTCTATACGCAGATGGTCTGCAATTGGATAAACTGATGACACTTGTTACAGATAAGGTAGGTCAGCAAATAACTTGACTAGGTTGACCATTTGAGCACAGGAGAATAATACGCTGATTTATAAATCAAAAACTAAGCATATGAGTTTAGGTAGGCATAAATGAAAGATGATTAATTAATGCAGCACACAGTAATTGAAACTGTAGACTCATTTAAGGACCTGGGTATATGAGTAGATTCAGTTATGAGTTTTTTCTAATCATATCAACCAATTGGTTAATGATAGTTATAGAACTATAGGCGGTATACAAGATTTATAAAGTTTAGACAATCAAAATAATAACGTTATTGTTTGTTAGTTACATTACACCCAAACTTGAGTTTGGAATAACAATATGGAAACCCTATAACAAAACAAGCATGATTAAATGGGAAAGAGCACAATGGAAATATACCTAGGGTATCCATGGAGGTAAAAATTTAAGTTATTATGAAAGACCGTAATAGCTGCATATAGTTCCCAGATCGGACAGCTAGTTAATGCAGGCAGTAAGGGGCGGGCATAGTATTTGACTTGCTGTTTGCACACAGGGTAGGGGTTTGATTCCCAGCTTTAATTTGTATTGTGCCTAACCCTATCGTAGAAGGTGGGGGATTTGTAGGGCATTTGTGTGGCAGCTTGCTGACCACATGTGCTAAGAGCTGTGAATCCTTTTGTTATTTTGGGGCTAAGTATCTGACTAGTAGTTCCTTCATTGAGTGGCTTGAGAGGGATAACTAGAAACTTTGCAATTTCATGACACCAATGTTTTTATTTGTTTTCTTTTCAGGTGGGGAAGAGCAATTCAGTCGGTGACCTGAATGAAGTGGGTTAGCGGTGGAAGTGCAGGCACCGGTGGCTGTCTCCATTGATAGAATGGTGTACAGAGGTGCTCAAGTGAGGGAGTGTGAAGTACGTAACAGCTGCAGGCCTGCTGGAATTTGTTAGATGTAACTGATTCTGATGGAGTGGAGGCTTCAGTGGTTGGAGTGGTGTTCAAGGAGGTCACAGGGAAGCTGTTACTCGTGGTGCTTTAGGGTATGTATGTTGTATTTGGTATGGTTTTGGTAATGTGTTGACAAGTGAAGAGCGTGTATCTTGGGGCTGGGTTAAGCAGGGTTGGGGAAGTTTATGAGGGGTCTGGGAGTTCTCGCAGGTGGGATGGATGCACAGCTATCATAGGCATAGGAAATTACTAGGTTAATGGTTTAGGGCCTTTAAGTTAGTTATTTATCATTGTTTCAGTTATGATATTGCACAATTTTATTTGGAAGATAGGGTATGATGTGGGAGGAGGCTGGGTTGAGGTGTGGTAAACAGCATAATAAGTTTCAGTTATTCCGTACTTGGGGTGGTTTCCAGACTAATGGTTCTAAGGTTTTCATAACTTAGCTATGTTCAGGTAAGTCAGATTTCACAATCCAGAGTGCAGTGCATGTTACTGTTTGTTAAGACGTACAAGGGTGAATGCTGTTCTGGTCCTAAGGGCACATAGGTGGAGCCATAGGGGGAATTTGTGTCTCTGTTTTTTGTAAATGGTGGTATAGCAGGATTGTGGATGGTTTTAATTTTCTTTGTCTAATCATTACTTTTGTTAAGACCTACTGCATTGGTAGAAGAGTGATAATTTTATCATAAAATGAGACCTTGTTTTATTTCACAGTGAAATCTGTTCTACCATTACTATGGCAGTTGGGAGGTAATTTTATGGGGATCTTTGGTAGGACATTTTAATTTTCAGGGTTGTTTTCTATCTGGTAGTGTCCACATTTTATGCAGTTGATGAATGAGAAATGCCCTTGGTGGTATAATGGTCAGTAAGGATTTGGATTATTAGTGTGCGGAGTATTTACAGTCTTTTCTTTTACAGATCACTCCGAGTGCAGATGGGGACATGCAGAGTTAGTATTACTTGGGAATGGAAGAAATGTGGACTTGAAAGGCAAGAGAAAAAGCTGAGGAGGGCTTCACCTGATGGAACGGTATGAAAGGAGGTCACGGGTTGCCAGCAGTGCAGCAGAATATGGAGTTGTTGCTTTGTTGTGTTTTTCTTACTGCAATCACAAGGTAATTTCTTGTTTTGGGTTGATCTTGTATGAGGAGCATCAGGGTTGAATTTTACACTGTTTTATTGGTAGCGGGGTTTTCTTTGGAATGGGTCAGATATTGTTGCAGACATCAAGGGTAGGGGGATTAGCAGGTTGCATTGCATACGTTAGGCTTGTGAGCTAGATAGGGGGTTTTGGTGGGAGGATTTAGCTTTAAGTTTCTGCAGTTTCAGATGAGACTGAGTTGGGTTGATCCACTAATTTCTGGACAGTAATAGCGTGGCATAGACTATGTGGGATCTGGTGGCATCGGGCATTCTCTAGTTTGTTGGTATATTGTGTTGTTTTGTTTTGCCTGGCTTGGTCTATTGTTGGTGGTGTTTTTGGGGTCGTACTGATACCAGCCATGATGGTGGTTTAAGTGCCTTATTGTTTATAATGGGTAGTTGGTGTGATGCCAGCATTTTATTAAATGGAATTTAAAAATATTTAAGAGGAGTATTACATTTACTGGACAGCAAAAAAAAAAAAAAAATTTCATTGAGCAGTAAAATGGGGTTGCAATATGGCATGGTGGTATGCAATTGCCTTGGCATAGGTTCAGTGGCAATGGGCTTAGTAGTGGGTCCATTGGCTGGTAATGCTTTTGGTATCATTGTCAGGCTTCCATTGGTTGGGTGGCATGGTTTAATTAGTTCATGAGGAGTAGTTATGATAGGTGATGAGGTTATGGTTTGCTGCCTTAGCAGAAGAGAGGGGTCAGTGGTTTGTTTTCAGCTGTTAGGTACTTGGTTGTTTCATTAGTTATGCACAGGGTTAGAAGGTATTGACTTTGATCCATATTGGGTAGTGAGGATTGGGTGCACTGAATGATGTTTGACATAGTGCCTTACTGGTGATTAGATTACTGGAAGTTGGTCAGAGAGAGGGGGAACAGCCTGGTCAGGCTGGTGGACAGAGAAGAGGGACAGGCTTGCCCTCTTCTGTTCCCCCTCTGGTGTTGGATGTGCAATTCAGTAAGCAGGGAAGGAAAGTGAGTGGTTGCTCTGCTGGATAAGTTAATAAGCAAGCAGAGCTGCTTATTTGTTGGTGGTGTAATTCAATAAATTGAAGGTGAATGGTGTAACCCTGCCTTGTTAGTGCAAAGATAACTGAGCAAGTGGAGGATGCTACTTATTCAAGGGTGAGTGGTTACGCTGCCCTTATGGTTATTTATTTTATATTTTCTTTCATGGATGTCATTATCACCTGTGTCATGATTTGGTTGAAATTAATAACTATTGGTTAACAATCATGTTTATGGAAGTTTAATAAAGGTCGTCAAATGTCATTCGGTGTTATGTGTTTATTGAAGTAGACCAGGACAAATGAGATTTGGAACAGACCGTTTTGTCCTGGGACTTCTTCAAGTGGGGTTAGACAAATAGAGTAGCCAGTATTAAGAGGATAAGGGGAAGATAGGGTTAAATGGGATGGAGTGATGTTTAGGAGAAAATTAGTTAAGGGTAGGGAAGAGCTTAAAGGGTTTGTCAAGTGTAACTGAGGTAGAAGTCACATTTTTGGCATGAACTTGCTACCCTCCCTCCCTCTTTTTGTCAGTGGGTATTTTGGTTATTTCCATTTGGGTAAGATGGAGAAGAGGGGCAGGCTTACCCTCTTCTGTTCCCCCATTGCTGTTGGAAGCGCAATTCAATAAGTTGGGAAGGAAAGTGAGTGGTTGCTATTGCTGGATAAGTTAATAAGCAAGAAGAGCTGCTTATTTGTTGGTAGTGTAATTCAATAAATTGAAGGTGAGTGGTGTAACCCTACCTTGTTAGTGCAAAGATAACTGAGCAATTGGGGGATGCTGCTTATTCAAGGGTGAGTGGTTACGCTGCCCTTATGGTTATTTATTTTATCTTTTCTTTCATGGATGTCATTATCACCTGTGATATGATTTGGTTGAAATTAATAACTATTGGTTAACAATCATGTTTATGGAAGTTTAATAAAGGTCATCAAATATCATTCGGTGTTATGTGTTTATTGAAGTGGACCAGGACAAAAGCACTCAATTTGTATATTAAAACCTTTTTAAATCTGTTTTCTTTGGCTCTTCCTTTGGAGTTATTTTATTGTTTGATTAGAAGTTCATTTGTAGCACCATGCCATTTCTTTCAACTTTTTAAGTTTCAATTTACTCTGGCAGTTAGACCAGAAGATTAAGCATTTGCTAATGAGCTGTTTCCTGTGATCTGGTGGTCATGGGTTTGATTTTCTCAGCCTCTGTTGCTTAACTGTGTAACTCTGAGCAAGACACTTAACCAGGTAGTGCTCCCGAGCTGCGTTTAAAAAAAAGGTCTGTGGATATTATTGGTCTACCCCAGTAAACAAACAAATAAATTAATAAATAAAGGAATATTATAGCGGTTAGGGGATATGGTCATTGAAGAAGCAGATACACTGAGCATGTTTAAACATGCACATGTGTTGGGTGTGGGTATAATGATTAAGATGTTTATCTCACCCACACAAGGTTCAAGATTTGATTCTCACCTTTGAAATGAAAACTGGCTAAGCTTAAAATGGTTCACAAGGGCAGATAACCTAGTATTTACTTATCCTATGCTGACAGTAGTCTAGACTTTGACTATCAATTGTGTACAGTAGTAAGAAATCATTCTATGTTGAGCAACTTATAAACAAAGGTTTAATCTCTTATGTGAAGGATAGTACAATCAGCAATTCAGTACTCATCTTATGCTGAACTGCAGTGTCAACAATTCATTAACCAAGTTTGGGAATAGAACACACAGCCTTCTGCACCAAGGGAGTATGTTACCTTCTGTTCCATTGTTCATTAATGGCTATGTATTTCACCTGATTATCATGCCTTAATTGGTATGCATATCGTTTGACCATCATACCTTAGTGAATATGCCTATCATCTGAACATTGTACCTTAATGGGTATACGTACCTCCTGATCACTGTACCATCACTTGGTAGTCAAAGTAAAGACAAGATGGAGGCTAGTCATATTTCTGAATTTAGAGTCTTGTGCATTGTAATAGACTTTACAGATATTGTAATGCCCTACTAGACACCTTTTATGAGGAATTTTGAATGAGAAGGATAATGCATTTATTTCCATAAAATGATGTAAAGGCTGGAGTTTAAATGAAATACTTTAGTGATATTTGTTCATGAGGTATGTGCTAAATCAGTCAACAGAGTAAAAGGTGTGCCATTTACAGGGAAAAGGCTCAGCAGTGACATCACTGATATATTGAATAAGAAAATGAAATGCAGATTCTTTTCTTTTGATAGATGCTGACAAACTGGTGTTTGCTGTGGCATTTTTCTGACACTTTATGCATAAATCAGTTTGGTGCTCATTCATGTAGTACCCTCAGTATAAAACACAAGTCATGTGAGCATTCAAGCCACATAATGAAAGCAGACATGACTTTGATGATAAATATCTTATGTGCTGTCAGTTCTGGTCATTTTCATTTGATTTACATCTATGCATGAATTCCATTATTAGTGGTATATGCCTTCCGTGAAGCTCCATTCTTTGCGATTCCATAAATGTGTGGTATATTTTATCTAGTAGGCGATGTGCCACTATGACCAGCGGTTTGATAGTCTCTTTTATATGCTACTTACTAAGTTATTAATATAATGCTTCCTAAATTATTTCTTTATATTTTACTACTTCATGCTTGAAAAATAGTCATTTTGTCTTATAAACCTAACTGGTTACTAAAGTTAAACAAATGCATGTCTACACACACAGTATTTTAACTGTGTAATATTACTCCATTGACTGAATAATACAAATGGCCTCTTTACGTAATATGCATGTGGTTTACATTGCTAGATTCCCCTTATTCTGCAATACTTTAAGCTTTGTCAGCCCATCTGAATAATTCCTGTTACTTCTTAACCATATCACATTCTCTTTTATTTCTACTCCACTTTAAAACTCCATTTCATTTTATTCCACTCACTAGCTACCACTTCTGAAGAAATGTCTGTCTTCTCTAATAACTCACATATAATTTCCATTACATATTCCTTAAATTCCCCTCTTTTTAACAGGTAGGTGAGAAAGCACAATTGTCTCATTTTTACTTCATTACTTTGCATTTTTATCTTAGTTGTTATTACTGATCTGAAATAGTTATTGTATGTGTCTTGAAGCTTTCAATTGAATGCACAAGTTCCTGTTAAACATAAGTTCTGTCTAGGCTAGTCCATTTATTATACATTGGAGAATAATATGTAAATTATGTTCTAGCTCCTACTACTAAGTTCATGTCTTCCATACCAAGTATTGTCATAAATTCCTTCAATAATCTATTCTGTTTTGTTGTATTTTCCCTTCTAGGTCTCCCTGATTCTTCTTCACTATTGCAAATCAAATTTCAGTCCCCATCTATAAGTAATATTCCCTGCTGAAAGCTGATTATTTCTCACAATTTTTTAAGCTCCAAATCAGTAGTTTTTGGTGGAATATAAATACATGCTGGTGTAATCATTCTCCCTTCCCAGTAGCCTCTTAATAGCACAAATGTACCATTATTGTTTTTTTTTCCACTTCTATCACTATTGGAACTCCTCTAGCAATTAGTATTATTATTTCTCTTTTCCTTTATCCCTGATGTTTTGCTGAATATCCATTCTAAAATTTTTCTTTGCCAAATGCTCATTTCAAAATGTGTCTCCTGCAGCATTAATATTTGCACCCTGCATCTCTTAGTATAATTCAATATTCTTGCCTTTTTATCTATATCTGCAAGGCCAGTTATGTTCCAAGATAATATGGATAGCATAGCTCCTATGAGAAAAAGCTATTGCTCTCACCTATTATACATCACAGTTTTTTTGAATGTGTATTTCCAACTTTTGTCTTACATGCGCACATTAATATTTTGAAGGCTAATCTCTTTTATACAGCTGTTTCTCGATATCTCCATTTGAACCTGTCACATTTTTCAGGTCTATATCACGACACTGAATCCTAATAAGTCCAAATGCCATTTGTTCGAACCTAAATGTCCAAAAACCCTAAACAGCGAACCCATGGAACAGCGATTTTTTTCCCAGGGAAAGAAATTGCTGCTCCGTGGAAAAAAAATCAAAACTTTAAAACAAACTACTTAAATATACCAACTCCGAGATTTCACTACAGTGGAGGAAACAGCAAAGCCCCGAAAATGGCCCACTGTTTTTATTTCCCCTGGGGAAACAAATTGATGTTCCATATCTTCACGGTTTAGGGCTTTAGGACTTTTCGGTTCGATCAAAGGGTGTTCAAACTTATCACCATTCAATATAGTGATATAGACTCACATTTTTGAAGACTTTTTGTTTTAATGAAAACCCTCAAAAAGTTAAATAGATTTTCAGAACACCCCATTCCCAAGTAACCTAGAACAAACATACAAAAGTATGTACATCTTCAAAAAATGAAGTTCGACCTTCCAGGTGACAACAGTTACCCCAAACTGACATCTGCACCCACAAGCATAACCTAAAATAAAATAAAAGTAACCCATGTTAAAGTGCATGTTACAGCCCATGTACCCACTTACAAAGATTGCTGTATTTTTTTTCTTATCTCCATTCCTCTTCCAGATGTGAAAAAAAGCTTTTATGCTTCCAGAAAATATTAACTTTTAGCCCTGATGAAAAGTGTGCTGGCTATCTTTAAATAAAACTAAATTGTGCACTGTTGTATTAAATACATTAAAATATTGAGGCTGCTAGTAGGCTTTAAAAATAAGACAAAATAATGAAAACCATGAAAAATGCAAAGTTGCTTTCATTGGCAAAGATATTAGCTTATTTTTTCTATTAACAAGTGTTTTCAATGGGAGTCAAAAAATCTGCAGCAGAATGCAGTTGTACATTCTGTTCTGAGTGACATTTACAAGGATTTCTTCATGCATTTGTAGAGCTGTTAGCTGTTTTTTTCTCTCGTTGCTGAATGATTTTATATGGAGAGGAGCTGTCTGCAAGTGCAAGCAATTAATCTTGAGAGTTCTGAGCAATCTTTGCTGAGAAAAATACAAAATATAAAGATACAACAGCAAGCACTTCAGTGAAAAATAAAGTCTGAAATTGTGGAAAGTGAATAAGAAATATGGAGAGGATAAAACTTTATCATGAAAAGCTATTTAAATGAGAACATACTGAGCAGCTGTTGTATATTTTGCTTATATATTGCATTATACATTGAGAATCCCAAAATCTGGAAAGTCCATTTGTCAAATTAGAACTATTGCTGCTCAAGCCATGATCTACTGAATCATAGGCAGTTAAGCTTAGTTCACTGAAGTTCAGTTTCTTTGAAAGAAACAATGTTCACTGGAAAACAAACTTTAAGAGATAACATTTCTATTGGGTGGAGGCACTCTTCATGTATATAGTAGTAGAGGTGGAGGGGAGCAGCTCCTCAATACTACTGTTATCTAACTTAGATTATTGTATCTTGGAAAGTGATTTCAATTTTCAGTGGGTTCTACCACAGAAATCATTGGTCCATATGACAACATAGAACCTTCACTACACAATGACTCTGGTGGGGGGGGGGTTGCTGCTCATATCAGATGGGTGTGAGAGAGAGGATCTTCCTCAAGCCACTTGAGCATCATGGTCTACCACTGATCCATGCTTAATATATAACTACAAGCAATAAGCTATTGTGGTAGAGGAGGTGCAAGAAACTCTAGTGAGTTACAAAAAGGGAGCCACATCCCGTGTGCATTTATTACACTATGCAGATTACTGCAAAGTGTCACCATATAGAAATTTGATGATATACTACCAGACGTGTCAACAGGATAATGATAGATTGCATGGAATAAGTAGGAGAGCTCCTTGGCAAACAGAAATAAAGCTGCATAATCCAGACAGGTTAAGCTAAGGGTTTGGAAATTGGAGGAAACGTTGGGATGGAAAGGGATGCAGCTGATATAACCTTACACATCTTGGGGCTGGAGGCAGTTACTTCTGCACTTGTACTGATTCAGTAAAGTTTGAGTATAATGCACACAGAGGAAATCTATAGCTATTGCTATATGATGGGGCTGTTACATTAAATTGTATCTGGGTCCTGCCATGTACAGTAGTGTGAATTAATGGAGCACCATATTGTGCTTTGCTCTTCTGGAATCGGGTACATATAAAAAAATGATTGTCTGGATGATGGACTCTTGCCTAGCTCCAACCATGTGGTTGAACAAACAGGCTTTCACCATACATAGGGGTTTTCTTGGCCAATATGGCACAAAATATCTCATGTCTGGAAGGTGGCATGGGTCCCAAAGACCCAAAAATTAAAAAAAAAGTACTGCAAGATAAGCAAAGCAGGTAGCACATGTAGAAATGTGTTTAATGGAAGGCTGCTTTGTACCAATGTATATCTGTTAGTAAAGTGCAATGTGGAAAGCACTGCATGATCCAAACCAGAGGTACAACATTAAATCTTATTTATTTTATTTATTTTATTTTATTTTTATTTTATTTTTTTATTTTATTTTACATTTGTTGACCGGGCTAGTCTAGCTGGATATATGTCCATTTTTAGTAGAGGCCCGGGGAGATAAGCTCCAAACAGTTAAAATAAATTCACATCAAAGAAATACATGTTTAAAATGCAGATACATTTACAGTAAAAGAGAAAAAAGATAAAGATAATATCTGTTAACATATTATCAAAGTATATACTTGCAGTAAATTTGACATTGATTAGTAGAAGAACAGTTTCAAGTAGACATTCAAATAGAATAATAGCATAATGTACATGTAATACATCTAGCAAAGGAAATGATCTGACAGCAATAGCTGGAAAAAAAGATAATTTAGTAATTTCCATGTTCAGTAGGAATTGGAGGTCAAACGGCAAGTATGATTTTAGAGAAAGCCCATTCTCTTATCTCTGAACTAAAGGCAGTGATTTAAATTAAAGGATGAGTGCTCAGTGAATATAAGCTGGCCTCATCACTAACTTGTTGTGTATTTCCACAACATAGCATTATGTTTTAAATAAGAATTTAAGTACATATGTCCATTATGTAGTGCAATGGGAATTAAATGGTGTCCCCAGCCATATGTAGTTTAGCATGCATGCACAACAGTAAAGATACCTGTTCAGTTTACCGCATACTGTAGGTTCCATCATTGATGCTGATGGTATAGTCGGCAAACTTGGAAAACTTGCTGCTGTGACAGATATACTAGTGGATATCCACATGGGACATACCTGCAATTGGAAGCCACATAAAGGAATAGGACTTATATCTGGTACTAGAAGTTGGCAACTACTGGAGTACCACTGTTCTACAAGAAGTGCAGCCTGAAGTGCCACTGTTCTACATGAAGTGCAGCCTGGAGTGTCATTGTTCTACATGAAGTGCAGCCTGGAGTGCCACTGTTCTAAATGAAGTGCAGCCTGGAGTGCCATTGTTCTGCATGAATCACAGCCTAGAGTGCCATTGTTCTATATGAAGTGCAGGCTGGGTAATAGTGATCATATAGCCCTGCATCTCATACAAAACAAATATGTTAGTTTAGGTATAGTTAATGTTTGCTCCACTGTCAGAGACATGAAGGCCAGACTCAGGGTGAATTTGCAATTTCCCATCCACTGGGCAAGATTACATTTAAATAGGGTTAGGGATGAACTCTACTTCACATGGATAGGGATCCTTTTCTAGAGCATGGTGGTCCTCTGAGACATATGCCTGTCTTGCCAGCATGTCATATTTATGTCACAAGCAAAATGTAAATCCTTGGATCTAGTGGTTCTGATGCTGTTCATTTTATGGATGTGCAAAAGGTCCATCAGAGCTGTATTAGAGGATGTCTTGTATGCCAGGCACAGATTGTCTTTCAGTAATCTGTAGAAGACCAAGTATAGGGGGCTTTAAGGTGATCCATATATGACAAGTGTTTATAATCTGGATTCTCCCAGCAAGACGCCTTTGTGGCCATTCTATCTTTTGCATATATCTAGTCAGTTATATGCAGAAGGAAGCATTGTACGTAATGATGGGTTTGATAAGGACCAAAGTGGCACTATGACTTTATTGGACCTGGATGCCATGCCCTTATTTATAAGATGGGCAACATAGAATGATTTTCTTATTACCTTTGCCACATGTTTTTCAAAAAACAGATTATTGTCTACATATATTCCCAGTCCCCTGGCTACTGGGACAAATCCTAAGGGTGTCTTATTGATGAAATAATTAACCTGGTTGGCCATTTTCCCCAAAGGCACAATAATGCATTTCTTGGCACTGAGTTTTAATCTGTAACTTTGGAACCGATTACTTGTCTGTGTTAGACCCTCTTGTAAGATGTTTGTATCATGGGGCAAATCTATAATAGCTCCCAGTTTACAGTCATCTGTAAATGTGGTCAACCAAAGATCGTTGTCTTTAGCCTTTACTTCTGAGAAGAAGATGCAAAATAGGATCTTGATCTCACCAATCCTGACTTCCTGGTTCCTGTTTGTGAGCCAGTTGGCAATCCAGAGAGTTATGTAGGGGTTTATGCCCAGTTCAGGGAGTTTGTCAACTATACCTGAGTGGACTACTGTATTGAACACCTTAGCTAGGTCCAGGTCCACCAGGTTTAGTAGGTAAGATGTTCTACTGGGTTGGGTCCAGTGTCTGAAGGTTGCCTATGTCTTTGTTGATCATCTCCATGATAATTCTTTCCATGGCTTTGCGTATCAGACCAGTCAGATTAATGGGTCTGTAGTTTATGGGGTCAGTTGATGGTCAACCATTGAGAAGTGGAATAACTATTGCAGTCCTCCATTCTCATGGTACAAAGCCTATTTTAGGGCTGTAGTTGAAAAGTGACTAAAGTGGTCCTGATAGGTCATGTTTCAAGCTATTTAGGAGACATCCCGGGATATTGTCAGGGCCCATTGAGGCTGTGGTGAGCACCACCAGGACATGCTCCATGCTAATAGGTGGGGGTTACGCTAGTAAGGATTTCATGAAGAGAGGCAGGGGGAGTGGGGGTGAAGTTTGAGCTGAATTTGTTAGGTAGTAGATTCACCATGTTGTTGTGCTTAGTGAAGGTGACACCACTGACCACCAGTTTGGCATACTGATGTGTGCTGCCTTTGAGATTATGGACATAGCTATAGAAGGCTTTGTGATTGTCTTTAGCCTGTGAGGCTGTCTTGACCTTGTAATTGGCATTGTTGGACTTAATTAGTCCTCTCAGCTTCCCGTTTAATTTAATTAAAGATCTCTTTTCATGGGAGTTGTTATTCCTGACTTTAGCCATGACTTTTTTCATTTTGTTATATACCCTGTTAAGGTTAGGATTCCACCTGTGTGGTTTGTTTTAGAGTTTGTTTTGGATGTATTTCTAGTAGGTACATCAGACTCTATACCGCCATTTACATAATTAGTTGTTGTGAACTCTAGGTTAGAAGGGTCACTGATTTTTTGACAAACTATTGCTTAATAAGATATAATTTGCTTTGGAATAGCTCCTAATTGTTACAAAGTTTGTTGGGGTTACTAAGTTTATGTTTATTTTGAAGGAGACAGCTTTGTGGTCTGACCTCACCAGTGAGGATGTGATATTGGTGGGGGTATAGCACTTTGCCATACTAGTGAGCACATGGTATAGTATGTTTGAATCTCTGGTGGGTGTGAGCACTAATTTCAAGGAATCATCATGCCCACAATTTTGAATCATTGTCTCCAGTAGGTTTAGATATGAGCTATGGGATTCTTGGGCCATAGAGGGTGACCTATATCTTCCTAGGATATGGTATTGGATTTTTTCTGTGGTGATTTGCACATGGATAAACTCTAGGGCATCATCCTGTTTAACCAACCCAAGAGGTATACTTTTTGCTGATGGTCTAAATATGTGGAAGGCACTGAAGCCTTGCACTACTGGAGTACTTTCTGCAGATTTAAACCATGTCTCAGTAATGACACAGATGTATGTATTCTCCAGAGTGAGGAGAGCTTGTAGGGTGTGGAAATTCTTGTTTAGGTCCCTAGCACTAATTAATAAGACCTTTAGGTTGCTTTGTGTTTTATTTGCTATGTTGGTAGGTTTGTTATTTTGCCATTTTATAAAAAGGCTCTAAGTGGATTGATAAAGTTTGAGCCAATATTCAAAAGGGTAGAGGAAACAACTGCAGACCATCCTTTAAAAAGCAACATGGTTTGTTAACCATGTCCTTCAATGCTGACAAGTATTGAATACCCTAGAAAGACACCAGAAACTAAGCTAATTATTGGAGTCAATCACCTTTTGTTCATACTGTGGCATCAGTTTTGGTGCAGATAGATTCCTGATCATTGCAAGGCACATACCTCACTGAGACACATATTCAGAGATATCAATAATGTCTCTCTTCATATAGTCCAGGGAAGTATGTCTCAGCTCATTAATGCCCCATGGGCCATGATAGAAGCATACCTGTGGTGTAATGACTTGAGTGCATGTGTCTCATTGGGGACCATGGCTCCAGATAACAACAAATTGTTATCTTTTCCTTGTTCAGTCTGGTGAATGGGGCATCTGTGTATCATACAATGGAGTCCCCTATGACTAGAGTCCTGGGTGGTGAGTTTGCTTGCCTTATGAGCTTATCTTTTGGAGCTCCACTGGGTGGAGACATGTGTGTGGTGTTTCATGTTGCTTTTAGTGAGCACTTTAGAGATTGCCGAGGTTAAGTGTTGCCTTTTATAGGCTTATGAGGTTTTTGAGGTTTGGAAATATTGCTTTTTAGTGCTTCAGCATAATTTGATTTATATATGTAATGGACATTACATGTGGTGGATGTAGTTTGTGTTTTCTTGACAACCTTGCTTGCATGCAAGATGTTTGCCTCCAGTAAAATCATGTATGGGCATATCTTGTACACTGTGTTTGTTTCTTTAGGGATTAAATGGTTGTCTTTCAACATAAGACAATTGTCACATTGTCTCAGGATGCCCATTTATACTGAGCTGGCTATGGAGATATTTGGAAATTGCATATCCATGTTTTCTGAACTTGTATCTGGGTGGGCTACTATAAGATATGGACTGATTTATGTAGAAATCTCTGGTGGTCTCTGGGGTTTGGCACTAGACTAGGTTAGATAGTTCTAAGATACTACAGTTGTGCTGTTTAATGCACAAAGTAGTTGTTCTAAGCTTGTCTCCTCACAATGGCTTTGCTTTAGCCACTGTAAGTTACACACTTCAGTTCTAATGATAGTTTTATAGACAAATTTTGAAATCTAGGCATTTGCATCTGTACAGGGCACTTTTAATCTCTTAGTGTAAAAACACCAAGATTTCTTGAAAGTGCAATGTTACAGCTAAACAATTTAAGCAAATTACCTGAACAAGGCAATTTCAAGTATTAAGAACCTTTACAATGATTTAAAGGCAAAAACAACAAATAAAGCTTTATCATCTTTTCTGTACTTAGCGTTTTCTACTTACAATAACCACAAATTGAAAAGAATCCTCAAAAGAGAGTATACCAATTCATAATTACAATCATCAACTCAGGACATCAAAAAATAAATGCCAAGTAGCAACTTCTTCTACATCTTCCATATGCACACTGCTAAGCGAAAACCAAAAATCCACCCATAAAAAATCAATAGAATAGTTCTACAACAGGGACTTCTACCTTCGGCCTGTTCTGTCCACCAAAACTAGTAATCACAAACATTCTCTGGCTATTACAACCCACATACCAGTTCATGAAGGAGGTGAAACAGGTGAGACCTCCTCCACACATAATGACGAACCAACTACGGAAACAGATTAACTTAAAAAAAAAAAAGAAGAAGGTGTAGCAACACTCACTAGCTTGGAAGCCATCTTTTGCTTATAAGCACTATTATGTCAGTGTATAGACTATTCAAAATGGCAGACAGTTAATCAAGCACACAAAGGGATTTGTGAATACCAAGAAAAAGCTGCACTCTTTAGCTGTCCTTTGCAAAATCAAAATGAGGAGATTCAAAAACATTTGTTGCTTATGGGATCATCTGCATACATATTATGCATCTAACTATAAAATTATTGTGCTTGAATGGCAACACTGTGATTGCTATTCAGGCATGTTTTATCAGTAAGTCTGCTAGTTGACATAGGTCATTGATATAACATCAACTCCATACTAATACATACTATCCAACCTAATTAAAGATGGCCTTTTAAAGATTAAGGTATTATACTCATTATTTAGGTGCTGTAGGTGTTCATTTTGGTCTTCTTAACACTAATACTGAGAATGTGTGTACCTCAGTGTCTTGGTTTATAAACCTGCCTGGTATGTGGAGCTTATCCTATGTATACATATAGGAACACATGCTTCTTCACCTGTATGCAAATGTATGACGTGGTGGGCTTTATACATGTGTCTAATACCCATCACAGAGTCTGGGATCAGCAGACAGCAACTATGCAATGTATGTTGCATAGACCATCAGTATTTTACACAAAGTGTCCCAAAAGTTATGCCAAAGAATAGGTTTATTACCTGTGTTTCTATACTTGGCATATAAACTACTGTTGTCAGTACAGAGTGTTTTGCTATGTTCTCTTGTTTTATGTGGTGGTAGGTAAAGGTGGAGTAACTTCAGTCTTGTCAAAAATGACATCCTAATCTAGGATTCTCAGGACCCGTAGGTGATGTCTGCTGGAGAAATGGGGTGCTGCCCAGCCTCTACACCCTTAAAGATATGTCAGTCACTGGCCTGTGACATCAGTGCCATTGGCAGGTGTAATGTCACAGGTATTTCACTAACATACTTGGTCATGTCAGTATGAAGGTATAACAGCAGCTCAGTGGTTGATCATGGGTGGGGCTGCTCTAGGGACTACCACACTAATGGATGCAGAGAAATTTCTGCTATCTCTGATTCAATAAACAGGTATAGTGACAATCCCTAGAGGTGTAGATGTCAATGACAGAATGTTACAACATGTCTCAATGGAAGATGTACTAGGTTAGTATGACCTAACAGATGTCAGTATAGCAATAATGCATATAAAGACTGCAGCTTAGCATTGATGTATACCACTCAGGGCCCCACAGCAGCATGCTTGCCCTGCCATGGGAGGAGGTAAGTTCAGTAACCCAAGATCAACAAAGTGTCAAGCAGGTTAAAGTCATGTGATAACACTCCATTCCCATCACTGCAGGAAGTGATCTCTGACACAATGCTTTTCCACAAGAAATCCATGTCTCTGTCTCTTGTGACATGGCTCCCCAACCCAGTATGTGTTAACAACCATGTGGCATTGTATCCCTTGACACCTGTGCACATAATGACTGTAAATCACTACACTACCACCCTATGAAGTATATGTGATGTATGATGCACAGTGTGACCTAACCATACACTATCCAGCACTGCCTGCCGTAAACACTGCAAGCACAATATTATTTGTGACATACCATTCAACGTGGACTTGTCATGACTTACAGGTCTGGAGTAAATGCCACATATATTGTGCCCATAGCTTTCTCAGGGGATATTATCTAGCACATGCCTCCTTCTGTTCTAATGCCAGATCTTCAAAAATACATAGAAGGATAAACATGCTAAAAGCAATGCACAGTATCAAAAAAGGCCAGGATGCATCATACACTATTGCAAATAATAAACTAAAAATGTCAGTGCAGGCAGAAAAATCTCAGCGTGCATGGAGATTAATATAATGGAAAAGTACAAACTAAGCAATTCATGACCACAAAAGGTTTTAAAAAGTACTGGGAACAAGGTAAAGGCATACCTCTCAACCTCTTGGAGCAAGAAATGTGGACAAAGATATAAATAAAAGTGGGGCAAAGACCCAAAATAGGAACAGGTTTTTTTTTTAATATTGTTCTTACAAACTTAGAAAGTTGATAGAATAACATTAACATGAATTTTCGGAAGAATATAAAGTCTGGAACTCAAATGTCTGTCATTATTTTCAAAATTCAGTCTTAAACTATTTACCACTAATTTGCCAGAGAACCACAATTTTATGAAGAATGGACCAAAAATATGAAGCCAAAATCTGGACATTCTGTGACAATCTGTACAGTTGAGAGGTATGGGTAAAGGGAATAGAAACGTCGCCAAGAAAAGAAGAACTATACACAGTTTAGAGAAGTATTTATTAAAACCCTACTGAACATAATAAAGATGCTAAGTGGATAGAAGAAAAACAAGCAGTAAGGAGCTTTAATGTAGAATATATGAAATGGAATGAAGTAACAGCCAGAGAACGTGAGACAAAGATAAGAAAAGCTCAGACTGGAAAACTCCAGGCCCAGATGCAGTACCTAACTTTTCATTAAAATCTTAACATCTTTACACAAAGATTTAGCCCTGTGTAAAAATTATTTATATGCACATCTCAAACAGACACCCACCTGGTTAACATGAGGAAATAACGATACTCCTTAAGAGTGAACCTGCAAGCCATTCTTGCAACGACAAACCAGTAATTTGCCTTCCAACAATATACAAAAGTATTTACTGGAATTGACAGAGTTTATAATTATTTAGAAAAAAAATAAGTACAGCAATGGAACAAAAGGAAAATAAAAGAAAGTCATATGGAACAAAGGATCATTTGTTGATAGATAAAGCGGGTCTATATTAGATCCACTAATGATCACAATGTCAAATCTGACATTGTCGACACGTAAATGACGAAACCGCAGAACATCGAAGAGGTAAATGGAAATCTCCATAAGGGGAGATTTCCATTTACTTCAGTGTAGTGCAGTCTCGGAGTTGGAATATTTAAGTAGTGGGGGGGGTGGGATGCAGGGGGGCTTGCCCCCCTGCTTAAAACAAGTAGTTCTGTTTTTTGACTTTTTAGTGTTTTTATTAGGTATTCGAGGTTACTGGACTTCGACAATATGGTGTCGATCATATCGTATTCGAAGTTCAGTAACTTTGAATTATATAATATAGACCCAATAAAGCCATGGTAGAGAGATGTAAAAAGAGTAAGAAGTATGTCATCAAGCTATTTACTTAACAGATTAGGCTATGGTTACAATTTGGCTCTCAGAAACCAACCTTGTTTAAACAATTATCATCTACTTTTTGTGTGTATGATGTAAAACTACATAATTCGTCAGATGAGGAGTTACAAGCACCACTACAAATGGTTAAAACTTTCTCATGTGATACAAGAATGACATCTGATCTTGATAAATGTATAAAAACAACATTTAAAATAAGAAAGCTGAAGCACCAATCAAATATCAGCCTGGGACAGGAATGTGATCTAAAAGGAACTTAAGCAGGAGTGTATAAATATTTGAAAATATGTGATAGATCAGCAATAAAATATGAGCATATGAGAATAAGGCTCAGTGAGGAACATTTCAGAAGACTAAAACAAATACTGAAAACTGCCTTGAAATCTAGGAATAAAGTTCAAGCGATAAATCAAATTGCTCTTTCTGTTCTAGCTTACAGTTTTTAAATGAACTGGCCTCAAAAAGTACTGGATTAATTGGACAAGAAAATAAGAAATATGCTTCATGCTTATGGAATGATATATAAAAATCAATGCATACCACGATTATATATTTCTTGTTCTAAAGGCAGTATGGGACTCCTCAAAACAGATTACATTTATAGAGCTGCAATTGTGGGATTGCATACATGCTGACCTCACTTTATCCAAAGACAATGAAAGTTTGAAAACACGAGGAGGAGGAGCAGTCTAAGATGGCATCTTTTTTTTAATTTAGCAGAAACATTTCAGTATCAAGCAGGAATGGAAATCAAACCAGTAGACAAAAATCAAGACAGCAAGCAAGTGTGCCAAAAAACAAAAGAAAGACTATCAGGAAAAAAGGATTATATGAGAAGGAAATAAAAATAGAAAAGCCATAAATATAATGGCAAATACAGACATCTCCTGGAATAACCTTATGTTGACCAAGATTTGATGCAGGAACGGTTTAGGAGAGGTGAATTGAAACCAAAAGATGAAAGCTAATAAAGGAGGCCCAGGAAAGTGAGCTACATGCACAATGGTTTAAAAAAATATTGAAAATTTAGTAGAAACAGACAAATACATGTTCTGTAAAAAAAAAAAAAAAAAAAAAACTGGAAAGAGTCATACATCTTGCTGTTGGGTGTGATACACTCATGGTAGAGGGCCTGTATAGTATAAGGTACAAGAATGTGGCACACATGTTATACTGGGGATTGTGCAAACAATGTAATACTGAAGTATTGAAAACATAAGCCAGAAAGCATTACAGAAAATGATGAAGTTTTTATCACATGCAATCACTCATTACCAACAGTTCAAAAAATGCATTTATTTACTGGGAAAGTACAACTTGGAACAAGCCATATTTCAGTGGAGGCCCAGGAAGAAACGCTCCAGACACATGTTTTTGTAATGTGGGAGGAAACCCAAGCACCCAGGGGAAACCCACACAAACTCTAGGAGGACAAGCAGACTGTGCACAGAAGGCACCCCAGTAAAGAATTGAACCAGAGAACATCTCGTTCTGAGGCAACAATGCAAACTGCTGCACCACTGCGCCATCCAATAGATGCAATAAAAATAGATGCAAGAAAATCAGATATAATAGTCCATAAAAAAGTCAAAAAGAAGCACTGATCATTAAAATTCTACATCCAGTGATTAGTTTGTCTTACATACAGACACTGAGTCATAAAAACCCAGGATTTGCAGGCAGGACTGACAACAATATGAATGAAAAACACCCACACAATTCTAGTAGTAGCAGTAAGAGCTACAGGTCTAATAAAAAAGAATTTACAGTTGTACTTACACATGCTGTCAATCCATGTAACCTCATTTGAGTTGCATAAGGAGGCAAATCTGGTCACATTACAGATGCTGAGAAGAACACATCAAAGACTGAAACAATACTAATTTCAAGAAATTTAACCCTAACTGAAAATGAGAGATACTCCTCATAATGGTGTACACTTGAGAGGTATATGAGGTCAGGTAACCCTAACTGTAAATAAGGAGTGTTCTTCAAAATGAGACATATGTTCCCTAATGACTACCTGAAGGATGACCCCTCCAGATGGTCCTTGGCCTAGCAGCACTTCATAATTACCACATATCTAAAATCGTTAACTTAAAACTGTGTCCCTCATTTTTATGAACATTGTACTGCCAAAGTGCACAAAGTGGCCAGTTTTTTACATAGGGAAAACCATAAATGCCCTTAGAGCAGAATTTACCAACATTTTTATGACATCAGTAGACAAGAAACAAAGAATGCTTTGGCAGTACATGTTCATAAAAATGAGGGACACAGTTTTAAGTTTATGATTTTAGAGCAAGTAACATTGGGGGACAGAGGGGGTCCACTCAATAATTTTTTAGAACTAAGAGAACTAAGGTGGCAAATTAGATCTAATGCCACTGAGCACCCAGGTCTAAATAGTACTATCTCCTTAAGCTTTATTCTTAGGTTAAAAGCTAAAGATTTTATGTAATTCCAGATTTCTTAAAATGTATATTGTGTGATTTTAGTATGTGTGTGTGTATATATTCAATATGTAAGTCATATTTTATATTTATCGTTCACTTTATGTCCTGTATATACTGAGTGCATTTTAAGAGGTATGTACCTTTTAATTAATTAATTATTAGTACAAGATTTTTCTAATTAAGTTAATTAAGTGGAGAGGTATAAGTAGGGTCAGTGTTTTTGATGTATTTGTATACTGAAGACGTTTTCAATGAAAAACAAAAGCGCTAAATAAATCTACTTTCTTGGATTCTGGTGCAGCTCTTTTATTTATCTTTTATTTGGTTGGTGTTTTTTCTGTGTTTTGGAGCATTTCTGTGATGGAAGGAGCTGACAACTCCAATCCACCAACTATTTGTTCCTTGGCACAATCGCTGCATACCTTAAATGCGACAGTGGGAAACGTAGTACTGCTTATGGAGAGGTTGACCCAACAACAAGATAGTTTACAGTTTTCTCAACCAAATAGGTTGAGCGGACATACTATGGAGGATGAGAACAATATGAGTGGCATTACTCCAGCCTAGTGACAGCAGCATTCGCAACACAGCCAATCAGGGACAAAGGATTTGCATACAGGTTTAAATCCTGACAACAGGAGGGGCAGAACTTCCTATAATGGAAGCAACCCACTTGCTCAATGGCTGGAAAGTGATAGAGAATGGCGTGCTGCATCTTCACAACACTCTGCTGAGGATAATGGTACTTTGTGTGAGCAGTTAAAGGAGTCTGAATTTCTAACTTCTGACTATCGCAAACTGCAACTTGAAAATAACTATCTGAGAGAATGTAAGTGGAGAGAACAGATCCCTAAGGGCCTTCAGATGTGAAAATTTCCAACAGGTCTGGTAAGGGACACTGTTTTACATGTTGAACTAATATAACTTTTTAGCAAACATGGTTGCAAACTGTTGGATTGTCTTATCAGGGGCAATGAGTGAAGAATGTCTGATTTATCAGGCAGGATAAAAAGACTTGACCACAACATTCATACGGACTTGTTATTTGAGTCCAAAAAAGAAGAATATTTTAGCCTTTTTAAATGAATTGATATGTATATTCTTACATTTAAAGCAAAGGAAGGACAATAAACTCAAGAGGGATGAGAAGGAATATGCTCAACATAGGGCATATCCCCCTCCCCCATTGAGTCAAAATAGACATGCAAGTATGGTAACAATACTGAACCTGGGTACAATAGTAATTTTAATAATTTTAACAACAATAATGATATGGATGATGACAATGAATTTAATGACCCTTTAGAATACCCCCTTCTGAGGAGGTCCGAGTGGCTAAGGAATCAGAGACAGGGAATGAATCACTACAGTTACAATCACAGGGAGAGGGGGGAAAACATACTAAATGTTTTAAACCTAGTGGGTGAATGTAATTTGAGACATTGTGTCAACATTGAGCCTTCATATACCTTACTAAACAACTCTTGTGGTGATTTTAACATTTACAACTACAGTGACTATGTTTTTGACAACAGGATTGCAAATGTTTTTGATAAAGGCCTGTCGTTTGTTCCCAGTAAAGATGCCATGCTGTATTATGTTCTAATAAATCTAAAGCTATATACCAGGAAGTTAAACTTTCAATTTTATTTTAAAGGAATGACATCTAGCTTTCCAGAACATGACCCCTGTAGAAAGACTAGCCTTTTTAATCCCCTTTTACACCCCGTTGTGCAGACATTTGAAAAAATGTGTGAACATGACATACGCAAACTTTTTAGGAAAAAAGGGTCTGTCTTTAAGGGAAGTTAACAACATGGATAGGGATGAAATGAAATTGGTACATGATATTTGTGACAATAAGGAAATAAGAGTCATGAAGCTGGACATAGGGGGTGGGTTAGCTATTATGAACAATAATTCATGTATTGACAAAATGTTTGGTATACTATACACAGACACCTATTGTGAGTTTAGTCTGAATGAAAAGAATATTTTATACAGAAAAGTCGATATTATGCTAGATGAACTTACACTGAATTGACAAATTAGTTTTGATGAGCATCAGTTTATGGAAGTAAAATGTCCAAAAATTCCCACAATCTTTGGTATACCAAAGATACATAAGGACTTAGATAACCCCCCTTAGACCAATAGATGATGCAAAAGCATCCAAGACCTATTTTATTGCCTTTTTTAGTCAAGAGTCAAATGACAAAACCACCACCATAACAGATACAAGCATGCAAAATCTGAAGGTAATGCTACTCAATGCTGGAAGTCTAAATCTCAAGATGCACTCTCTCGAGGCACTCCTAAAAATGGAGAACATCGATATCTGTGCAGTAACTGAGACCTGGTTCAAGGCTCCAGGGAGCACCCCTGCAATACCAGGCTACAACTCTTACCACACTTTTCGGCCACCAAACCAAGACCGAAACACTAAAGGTGGAGGAGTGTCCATATTCACCAAGGATAGTCACACCTCCAGGCTAGTTTCCCAACACAATGCATCTCAAAATCTCCAGGTGCAACTAACACTAGGTAAGACTGCAATCCAAATTGTAGCTTGCTACAGATCCCCCACCATGCCCCAAGATTCTCACTACACCTTTCTAAACATACTGGAAAATATTAAGATACAACCAAACACCCTAATACTGGGTGATTTTAACGGGTTTATATTATAACATAGAAGTTCAAAAACTTTGAATGTTATAATGCCGAACCCAATAGAGCGAATGCTTGAAATAGCAAAGCTGCAGAACACTGAATACTTTCCTAGGGAAAGTATTCAGTGGGCCATTTCTGCAGCTTTGCTATTTCCTCAACTGTGGAGCGAAGGTTATGGACCGGGTTAAGATAAGTGTGTGAATGAAGGTGAGTGTGCGATTGGGTGCGGGTTAGGAGAGTTAAGGTTAGGGCGTGGGTCAGGTAAATGTGCATTTGTGTGGACGTGAGGGTTAGGGTGGGGTAGGTGAGTTAGGGTTAGGGAGCGGGTAAGGTGAGTGTGCGATAGTTAAGGACCTTAGGGTTAGGGTTGGGTTACAGTAAGTGGATAGCTAGTGGTGTATGTCTGGTTTAGTGTAGGGTTTCGTGAAGTGTATGGGTGTGGATTATTTATTTTGGTGTGCTTGAGTTGTGTGTATGTTTGTCGGAACAGCAAATTTTTTCCCTGGGAAAAAATTTGCTATTCTGACTGTTCGATTTTCTGGTGTTTTGATTGAATGGGTTTGATATTATAAAATTCAAAGTTTTTAGACTTCGATGTTATAATATAGACCCAATTTTAATTACCCTGTCATTAACTGGGAAAACTACTCAGGTACCAACACCTTTTCCCAACGGTTCTTGGAATTCATAAATTCCAACTCCCTGGATCAACTAATCCATTGTCCCACCAGGAGTTCCAATATCCTAGACCTGGTCATTACCAACATGGGAGATAGATGCTCCACACCAGTCAGATCTGACCATAAGCAAATCACCCTTGGCATCCACATCCCACCCCCCAGTATGGAAACCTCCCTAAAAAAGTTCTCCAAAGCCAACTTCATGCTACTCAAGTCAGAAGTGACAAACTTCATGACACCCATGCAGACGGGAGCTGAAAGTTTGACTGCTGAATCCTACACTAAGGCACTGTACAAGCACATCCACTCGTGCATGAATCGTGCCATCCCAAATAGAACCAAGACGCTCTCCTCCAAAAAAAGGAAGCCAATCTGGTGATCTCCTGCCATAAACAGACTATGCAACAGAAGGAAGAAACTGTTGCAGAAAAGAGGAAAATCCCAGGATGCAAAAAACCTCCCTTACCAGCCTTAATAAGAAGCTGAGATCCCTCATAAAATCCTCCAAAGCTAGTTACGAAAATAAAATTGCCAAAGATTCCAAAGACAACAACAAGGCAGTCTATAGTTATGTCAAGAATCTAAATGGCAATGCTCAGATCTGCTCTGAGATACAACAGAATGGCATTAAATATACTTATCCCAAGGATATTGCTAATATACTGGCAGATCGATTTAGTGCAAACTTCACCTTCCTCTCACCCCCTAAAGGGCCCATCTCAATACCAAAGGATTGCCAAATTTCAGTAATCACAGCCACACAGGTAGAAACCGCACTCTACAAAGCTAAGAATATAGCATCCATGGGACCAGATGGCATCCTGGGCTGTGTACTACATGAACTACAAAATGAACTGGCACCTCACTTAAGTGTCATGTTTAATCATAGCCTCACCTCAGGCTTCGTGCCCACTGAGTGGTGCACAGCTACAGTTATCCCACTCCACAAGGGGAGATCCACCTTGGATCCTGGGAACTACTGTTCCATCAGTCTGACAAGCCTGATCTGTAAGGGCATGGAATGCATTATCATAGAACTTATAAACAAAGACATTGGCAACCTTCAAACACTGGACCCCACCCAGTTTGGGTTCTTGAAGGGCCGCTCTTGTCTCCTAAACCTGATTGACATCTTCGAATCAGTCTCCAGAGCTGTGGATGAGGATAAGGCAGTCCACACAGCCTATCTGGACCTTGCCAAGGCCTTTGACACCGTCCCCCACCCTGGAATCATAGATAAACTTACTAAGCTGGGCATAAATCCCTATGTCACTCAATGGGTTGCCAACTGGCTTACTGACAGAAAACAGACTGTAAAAGTAGCCGACTCCAAATCCAGCTCTAGACAAGTGACAAGTGAAGTACTTCAGAGTTCATTCCTGGGACCGCTCTTGTTTGTCATCTACTTCTCTGAAGTACAGGCCAACACTAAGGGACTCTGCCTAACAAAGTTTGCAGATGACTGCAAACTGGGAGCCATTACTGAATCCCCAAATGATGTGGCTATTCTACAAAATGGCCTTACAGAAACAGATGCTTGGTGTCAGAGCCATGGGTTCAAGCTTAATGCCAAGAAATGTATAGTTATCCCCTTTGGGAAAAATCATGTACCCATGAATTACCACATAGGTGGCAGTACACTAAACACTGAAAGTGTGATGAGAGACTTAGGGACACAGATGGACAGTGGTCTCACCTTCGATAACCATATTGCCACAATGGTCAGGAAATTCGTCTATGTGGCACACCTCATCACTAAGGGCTTTTCATCCAGAAAAAAGGAGGTCATTGTCCCATTGTACTCATCCCTCATTAGACCCATTATAGAGTACAATGCGCCATTTGGTATGTACGTCACAAGACATCTGCAACAGCTGGAAAAGCTGCAGAAATACCTTACTAAAAGAATCACATGCCTAAAGCAGATGCCCTATACTGACCATCTAAAAAAAAACTCCAGTTATACTCTGTGGCATATCGTCTACTCAGAGACAATCTCTGCTTAGCATACAAGGCCATGTCAAACCCTGAGCTGTTGGACATGCTCCACTTAAAGAAATCCCAATCCCTCAGAGCCACACCCTCCAGGGATCCAAACCTTGTCATCACAATGAAGAAAACATGCTGGGGGGATATGTTCCTGACCCAGAGACCCCCCCATACTCTGGAATAGACTGCCCATACATGTCAAGCAGAGCACCTCCTTGGCCCTCTTCAAAAGGAACCTTGACAATTGGATGGGAGATAGGAAATTCACCCCAGGGATGACATCAGTTGCCCTGCTAGACAGGGGTCCAGGGAAGTAAATATTGTGGGAAGAAATATCCAGGGAATTGTTATGGCTAGGCTTGTAAAGGCCCTAGGGCCAGTAGCCTAGTACCAACCTATGAACCTATGAACCTATAAGTTTATAGACACACAAATAAAATCTATACTCAAAGAATGTTCATGGATTGTTAAAGATTCTTGGGATTTCATTTGTAAAATTAACAGGAATATGTATGAGGATGGACTTCTTTTCGTCACCATCGATGTGGGATTTATTTTCTGTAATTCCCCATGATATAGGTATTGAGTGGTTTTATCTTTTCCTCTGTCAACAGACACATATTAGTCATGAACGTATCTTGACCCTTAGAACACTTATGGAATTTGTGTAATATGCCAATATCATTGTATTTGAGGAACAGTTCTTTAAACAATGTAAGGGGGTGGCAATGGGAGCCATTTGTGCCCCCATATTTGTTAATATAATTTTAGCATTTTGGGAAACAGAATTTGTCTTTAGCAGCAATTTTGCAAAATATTGGAAATATTATGGTCGTTATTTCGACGCCATAATTATTTTATGGAATGGCGATGAAGAAGAATTAAAAAGGTTTTTGGCCTTCATCAAGGACAGCACTGATTTTTTGGATTTCACCCACACAATAGGACATGAGGCAATAAACTATTTGGATATTACTATTAGTAAGGACAGAGATGAAAAGGGCTTTAAAACAACTATTTTTAGAAAGCCCACTTACTCCAACACCCTGCTACATTTTAACAGTTTTCATCCATTACATCAGAAAAAATCTTTGGTAAAAGGACAGGGTGTTCAGTTAGCAAGGATGGTATTTGAGTAGGATGATTTTTTACATCAAATTCATGTATTGAAAGGGATGCTTATACAAAGAGGCTATCCACGTGTCGTTGTTGAAAATATACTACAAGAGGTTGTTACTAAGAGGCAAAGGGGTCATTTCATACCACTACTTGGAAAGGGAAGTGATGTACATGACAATGCACCAAGGTCTGAAGCCACTGTTTTTAAAAAGTCAGCTATGTTTAGCTATAACAAGCAATTTCCAGATATTAGTGAAATTATACAACATAACTGGAACTTATTTAATACCAGTAAAGATTATGTGGACCTAGTGGGGACATTCCCTAAAATTGTCTATAAAAAGGACATCACTTTTAAAAATATGCTAGAGAGCACACATAAAATAAACGGGTCTATATTATAACATCAAAGTCAAAAACTTTGAATGTTATAATATCGAACCCATTCAATCGAAACACGAGAAAACTGAACAGTCAGTGTCAGTGTCAGTGGCCACCTACCTACATATGCTGTCAGAGGCCATCTAATCATATGCAAACAGGTAACATACAAACATGGGTGCAATATAAAGAACTTTAATTTTAACAATTTCATATCAAGTCTCAAACTCTACAATTGGAATATCCTAGACTACTAGATGATGCAACAACCTATTTCAATAATGCTTTTGCATACCTCTTAAACTTCCATGCACCATTCAGAGCAGAAACTGTCAGGTCAAACCCAACAGCCAGATTAACAAAAAAAAAAAGGCTAAGGCAGGTACTTCTTCAAAGAGATAAAGCTTGGAAACTATTGTCCAAAACCCAATCCCAATCTAATACTTTAGATATTTAAAAAAATATTGCAAAGAAATTAATAGACAATGAAAAATAATCCTGTTTCTCCAACCTCCAAATTTCACACCAAAACAATCCCAAACTATTTTGGCATTCTGTTAACAAACTTCTGTGCCATGGCCAAACAACTCCATCACCAATGATTAATAACATATATAATATGAGAAGCCAGTTCAATTCCCACTTCATGAGCTCTGTACACTCGCTTACAAAACAAAACTATTCCACCCCCCTCACTATCCCAACCTCATCTAACAGCAACACAAAAACTTTCTCTTTCCACCCGGTCTGAACTGCTACCATAAAAAAGTAATAGTTCAGTATGCAGATGAAACAACCATAATCTGCTCTGCACCCACACTAAAAACCCTCCAAGAATTCACCCAGGAGAACTTCTCCTCTGTAGAATCCTGGTTAAACACTGCAGACCTACTCTTAAATGCTAAAAAGACCAGACTCATGCTGTTTATATGAAAAAAATATAATGATCAGAAAAATAAGTTCCACATAGTCTCATCTGACAATACAGTAATAGAAACTGTGACAGAAGCCAAACTATTAGGCGTAATCATAAATGAAAAACTCATGATCAACATATTCATCAAGCTCTCGAAAAAATGCATGCAAAAATAGGGTCCATATATAGAGGAAAAAAGTCTTACATTATCCAAAAGAAGATCCATAGTATCCACTTACCCACTCCCAACTCTTTTGTATGCATCCACCATTGTCACAAGTCTTAACAGTGCCCTCATGTCCAGACATGAAACATTCTATAATAAAGTAACAAAATTTGCTACATACTCACCCACCAAAATCCATCACTGCACAGCCTAAAGGAAGTAAACTGGTTGGAACTCCCAAACCAGCTAACCTACTCTCACCTCACTACAACCAACAAATTTATCCATAATCCAGATAGCTGCCACTCTTTGAAAAACATACTGCAACCATAGAGTAGTAGTAGAACACTGCACTCTAATAAAAAAAATCCATCTTAGCTGTATGTATATCAAAAGACTCTGTGGGTAACTCACTGTACTCTTACTGTGTTGCAGAACTATGGAACCCCATTCTACTACAGCTAAAACTTACAGAAAATGACTATTGCTTTAATGCATACTACAACAGCACCTACAACACTCCTGGCTCTGCTCTTCTTCTTCAACTGGTAAATACCTACCAAAGTAACTTATTAAGCTACTGTGCCTCTGACAAAACAATTACTCACCCTACTAACTCATCAAATATGAACCCATCATGATGATGAGCTTAGTACAATTTCACTTTTTTCTTCTGTCCTACTGTAAACAATCAATACTTCTCTGTTTTTTTCCTCTCCTCTCTGAAACTAGTTTTATTTTTCCTCTCTTATTTTTACCTCCACTTTGTAACTACAAAACTAAATGCATACATACCAAACAACTGTACAGATGTTTGCAGAATGTCCAGATTTTTACCTCATATTTTTGGTCTGTTTTTCATAAAATTGTTTTTTTTTTTGGCAAATTAGTGGCAAATAATAAAAGATAGAAGTTAAAAATTAATGACAGACATTTAGTTTCAAACTTCATAACATTTAGAAAATTCATGCTAATGTAAAATCTGTTATTGCATCAACTTTCTAAGTTTGTGAGAGCAATATTTAAAAATTGTCCCTATTTTTGGGCCTTTGTCCCACTTTTATTTATGGCTTTGTCCAGATTTCTTGCACCAAAAAGTTCTGATGTACAACTATCAGGAGTGTTCAACAACCGAGTTAAATTTATCTTAAACATAGATGGAAATAGCACCACACAAGTTTGTTTTCCTTTTGTGATGGCAACTTAAATAACCACCCAATGTAGGCAGGATTTTTTGTCACAGCATCATGTTTCAGTTTCAATTATCATTTCATAATTGTTTTCAAATTTTACTTTGAAGATCTAAGATTTCTTATTAAGAATCATAGTACACTGAAGTAACTGCAGACTGACTGATAACTTGGAGCTTAGTATAGACTCACCACAGTTTGATTTAAACAAGGTTCAGAATTTTAATACATTTTTAGTATCAGATACATACTCAGATGCATGAACTCTATAGAATGATGTCTTTAGTGTCAAACATTTCAAAAGAAAAGGATACTTTACTGCAGGTACTCAGACTACATAGACAGCTGTTAAATTTGCTATACATGTCTGTGTCTGTACCTTCAGAATGCAAGAGATGCAAAACGGCAGCAAAGCAAATATTATCACCCCTGTCACTATACAATCTGGTGAGTTCCTTGACATCTATCACACACTGACTGCATTCAGAAAGGTTATCTTCAGTGTTAAACCCTTTTTATCCTTGGCGGCAACCATTTTCAATTCAGAGACAACCTTATTACCATGCTTTACCTGTCTCTATACTTGTGGCTGAATGCAAATACTATTAAGGCATTGTGGGGGAGTTTGTAAGGCATTTATGCAAACATTTGCAATCCAGAGAATTACTTGGCTATGCAAGGTAGCTCAGCCAATGAGTTAATTAACATGGCTAAAAGTGCATGTTGAACCATTACTTTCAAAGGAGGGAGATTAGTGTTAATTGTTGGCAAGTTTAGTGGACAGGTAGTGGTGAAGCATGTGCGTATGTGTGTGGCTGCATGTGTGAGCATATGTAGAGGAATGTGTGTGTGTGTGTGTGTGTGTGTGTGTGTGTGTGTGTGTGTGTGTGTGTGTGTGTGTGTGTGTGTGTGTGTGTGAGGTTGTGTATCTTCCTGGATGGTTGCAGAGGTTAGGGGACAGGTAGGGCTGGTGAATGTGTTTGTGCATGGGTGAATGGTAAGTACTGTGTATGTGTGTGTGTTGTGTGTGTCTGTGTGTGTGTCTGTGTGTGTGTGTGTGTGTGTGTGTGTGTGTGTGTGTGTGCGTGTGTGTGCGTGTGTGTGTGTGTGTTTGTGTATGTGCATGTGTGCATGCATAAATGTGTGAATGTCTGTGTGCAAATTTGTGTGTATGAGGGTGTGTGTGTATATGTGCATGTGTGCATACATAAATGTGTAAATGTCTTTGTGCAAATGTATGTGTATGAGGGGGCTGTCACACCCCTAGACTCCTAGACTAACAAGCAGATCATGCAGTACTGGGGAGCGGGGAACATTAGGCATCAGGGATACTGCTTAGATATTAACTTACGTTCACTTACATTTAATGCAATACCAGTTTTGCTGTACAAAAGACAAATGAGCAAGGGGAACACTAGACTCCAGGGATATTTCTTATAAACTAATTTAAACACATAAAAATTTAATAGAACAACAGTTTTGTTACACCAAAGACATAAAATATAAGGTGGGCACTCATTAAACATTACCCTAACTCACTTAAAAAGATACAAACCCTGTAGCCTTTGCTCAGAAAGCAACTTATCAACAAGGTAGACTGCTAGTCCTCTGTGCTAACTAAGCACCAGGGATGCTGTTTCATTATTATCCTGAGTCAATTAGAAACCAAAGTACAATGGAAGCAAAAGCACTGAACCCCTATCATGGTAAGAAAGCACCTGAAGCACAGGTCACCACTTTGGTCCTCTGCACTGAGAACTTAATAAACGCGAGGTTTATAATCAGTATGTGCTTTCTAAACACTGAGTATGATACACTAATGCAAATCTCATGAGTTACAAGGGACAGGGCAGGCATAAGACAAAATCAGGAATGTTCTGTCAAATCAGTGACATCTGAGAAGGCTGGGGATGTGACCTTGTTGGGTGGGCTGCCATAACTCTAAACAGTTGTGCCTTAGACTTCCAGACAAAGTCAAGAGAAACACTAGATGATTCCAGGGTGAATTCTGAAATATTGCTTGAGTCACTTAATATTTTAATAACACTGTTTCTGAAAAATAGGAAGACTAGAACTGTAATGTCTAGCATTACCGATAGGCTATAATCATCCATGATTTATGAGGTGTAGAGAAAAATAAGAGGATATATTAGGGGTGTTCTGGCAGTTCAGAGACAGGGAAGAGGTATGCTGATGTGTGTGTGTGTGTGTGTGTGTGTGTGTGTGTGTGTGTGTGTGTGTGTGTGTGTGTGTGTGTGTGTGTGTATATGTGTGTATGTGTGTGTGTGTGTGTGTGTGTGTGTGTGTGTGTGTGTGTGTGTGTGTGTAATTGCCACTAATGATAACATTGCAAAATTCAGAGACATGCAAATTAACCAATAATGAGGTCTTTCCTATTTGCCATTAATGTGCCCCTGAATCACATTTTTCATGATCATGGAAACAGCCCCTTTTGACCACAGCTCAAAACACTGGCAATGGGATTTTTTCTGAATGCTAGGGTTGATCATTATAGTTTTTAGGTGGTTTACTGCAGAAATGACAGTTACATGGTTATGTCTAACAGACAGTGAATAGAATTTTTTTACAGCTTCATTAGCATTGGACCTTCAGGACTCACATAAACAGGTTAGAATCACTATACTGTATATCTATAGAATCATGCTCCATAAACTCCTGGTTATGTAATCTATAACTAATACTTGTTCTTTACCAGGTTGTACTTGTTTTGATAATTCTGAATTATTGCCAGTATTTAAATTATCACATATATTATGCAGCTCATATGTTTTACCTTCTTCAATTGTGCCATTTAGGGCATCACAGGATTATTTATAATTATGGATATGGATTGTGTTCTATACTGCAGTTCAAATCAGCAACTGAATTACAGCAATTATTTTTGATCTACACTTTTAAAATGTTTTTTTTTTTTTTACTTAGGCACTGGTATTTGCAACATAAGCTAATAATGGACATTTGTATTGCTTTTCTATATGCATACATTTGACAGATGCTACATTGCTGTAGACATATTTCCAGCAAATCCTAGAAACACTCTATTCATTTCATCCATTCTACAGCAGTAATGGATTACTGAAAAATATTATGCAATGATTATATTAAATCAGAGGAGTCATTTACCCTAAGTAGAATAAAGCAATGACAAAATAATATAGTCAAGATTGTATTTAAACACTGGGATGAACTATGTAGAAGTGAATAGAGGTTAAAACAAACTCCAGTGGAAGCAAATCAGTACTGAATCATGTCTGACTAATATTTACATGACCCGTGTTCATCTAGATAAGAAGAATAAGCCTTTCTTGGTACTGAACAACTATAAAACTATATCTGCAGTGAGATTATATGCAGATTGCACACCCAACAATTTATTGTCGGGTTCCCTGCTATTGGCAGTGTCCAACTAGCTCTTTAAAACCCAATGAGAAGTTGTATTCTAATGTTTGAAGCAAGGATTATAATACCATAGTCTGGTGTGCAATTTCAGTGGTCTTTATTGTTTTATTAAGTGGTTTGAAGTTCATGTTTTTTTGTCATTTTTATAATACCAAGGAGTTTAATGTGAAAGTAATTTAGAGTTAGCACTGAAAACATTTCAGTATTATAGCAAATATCAGAACAAAATATCACTACTAGGGTAAAACAGCATCTACAATGAATATTTAAAAAAAGCACAAAGTTAGCTTAAAAACGTGTGCAAGTTTAACTTATGCAGTACTTAATAAAGAAGTGAACTGCTATATATAAGGCTAGTGCAGACACATGGCACTTACAAAATCAATATTTCTTACTGTGAGTGACTTTGTACACACAGTTAACAGGTACTTCTTCAGTTTCAGATTATAAGAGATAAAATGGGTATACACATAAGTTTGTTAAAAATAAGTTTGGGCCTCTCTCAAAGAATGTTGCATTTATTGTGCTAGGGCAATGCAAAGGGGTGCAGTGGGGACAGTGTGGTAGGCAACAATGGTGCTGAAGTGAGAAACACATCACAGGAGAGAGATCACAGTTTACTACTGAATCTATTGTCTGCATTCATGCTGGGTCTCAAGCACTGGGTGGTTGACTGTAAAGATGAGATCACACATACAAGTTGCAGAAATAAGGTCCCTTGGTCGGGTAGTTTGGTTCAGTCTCTTACAGAATAAAGCACTCAGCAATCCAAGAGGTTATCAGACTACAGCTACTGCTGTAACATGTTGATAACTCAGTGGCTCAAGCACCTTGACTCAATGTCCACTGAGTAACTCCCACAAGCAGTGGCGTGGGTATGGCCCACTGGGGGAGACCCAGGACACACTAGAGAGAATATATATATTTTAATTTACCTGGAAACACCTTAGGATCTCACAGGCTGGGTTAGAAACTCTTTCTGTTGGCTAAGAAGCTCTGGTCTTTCTTTCTCAGCTTACTAACCTCCTGACCTTCACCAGTACAAATAGTTTAGAAATAGAATGAATATATAATTGATATATATATATATATATATATATATAGAGAGAGAGAGAGAGAGAGATTTATGTGTGTGCGGGCATGTGTGTGTGTGTGTGTGTGTGTGTGTGTGTGTGTGTGTGTGTGTGTGTGTGTGTGTGTACACACATATATATGTGGTTGCACTACATTTTGTAAATTGCTTTTTGGTTTCACTTCCCCTGTTCCACCTTAGTAATGCTTACTAAAACCCTAACCGTGCACCTTACCTTAGAAAAATCCATTCCATAACATCAACACTATTGAACAAATTTTCAAATGAATGTAAGGGTAGGGTTATGGTTTGTAGATTAGGAAAGGAAATTTGTTTCCTTTTTTGTTCTATAGGTTTTGTAGGTATTGGTCTTTGTAGTGTAATAAATGTTTGGGATGCTGTGGTTGCTCATTTGTATGTTCGCTATTTAGCCTGATAAATATATATAGTTTATTTATTTATCTATATTTATATGCAATTATAGATATAGATATATATGTTTATGTTTTTGCAGACAGCCTGGGAGCTGTCAGGTGAATTGATGTGGTGCATAATTAGTATGGCATAGGAAAAAAAGAAAAAAAAGAATATAGAATGAAGCTTGCGAATGGCTTACAGCCTTAATTCTCTATTTTATATCATTAGACAACACGGTCCAGATTCACACAAATCCATATTGTGACTAAGGAAAGATCCCCAATAGCAAGCTGCAAAGAGCATATGAATCATATGATGCAACTTATAACACGGTTCCTACACAGACCTATCCTGCTTAAATGATCAGGTAACATGGCTAGGTGAGTTAATCTTGGGATGGCTTAATAGAAGTCCTGCTGCATCAACGTACATGCCAATGTACATGGTAGGGCTGTTCTGTACTGAAGACTTTTAGACAATGTGGTCTTCAGTATTTTGGTCTTCTATATCATGTTACTGGAATTATGCATTTCACGATTGTGATAGTAAACATCTCTCTCTCTCTCTCTCTCTCTCTATGTACATAGATAGATATATGTATATATAGGTAGATAGATATACATACACACAAACATTCAGACATGTTTGCATACATACCCCCCCACACAAACAGTATGAATCCCACCAAGTTTAAAAACTACTTTTTAGGGAACACGTCGTGAAAAGCTTCACATATAGGGAGATGTAGATATGTATAAATTTAAGATCAGATTATAAAACATTCCCCCGGATTCAGGAAGCCCTACATGGAGTGTCGGAATAATGCAAGAGCTGCTGCATGCAATATGGCCGCCGAGCCATCCAGGATCGAGTTCCCAGGACATGCACGAGTGCTCCTACACTATTCCGGCACGGACACCACTGCTTTAAGCTAATTACCTTATTTGCTGGTGAAAACCATGCAAATTAGGTGAATTAGTGATCCAGAAAGAAGGCAGTTGTCTGTGCCTGAACAGTGTACAAAGCAGAAATGTATTCAGCTAGTAGCTGAATACATTTCTGCAAATTAAAAAATGGAGGCATGACAGCTTGAAAGCATATATTATAGTTAATAGGCATGCCAATGGCCAACTATATGTCCATCGGCATGTAAAATAATTTACTTTTTATAAAATAAAACTTTTATTTTTTTTTGGCCAATCCCGGCTGTTTAAGCATAGGGCAGTTGCGCACAAACAGGATCGTGCCAAAAATAAAAAAAAAAAAAAATGAAAAAAAATGTGAAAAAGCAATTTTCAGGGAAATCTGCATTTCGCCATTATAGTTAATGGCATGCAGAATGAAAACAATGCCAAAGAACAGTGGTTGCTAAGGGGAAAGGCTCAGTGTGAGTGCAGTAACAATGGAGTAAGGCAGTGGGGTATGCAAATGAAGGGAATCTTACTGAATTACAAATTTCTTCTAAGTGTCAGACTGCACCTAACCGTGTAGGTGCTCTAATATGGCTGTATAAGCATGAGAAGTAAATGACATCAAAAGGGGGTGTGTCATGCTTGTTGTAATCACATTGGAGCTCTGTTGCCTAGGTTTGCTCTTAGCTAAGCACAGCTAAGCAAGGGGGTGTGTGTCTGAGGCTGTAATGTCTTATGCCATGAAATGAAGAGCGTGTTTGCATCCAGGGAGGGACACTTCTTCTAAAATCTGTTTAACTTAGCTAAACAGGTTTGTACAGCATGCACTGGGACTTAAACAACAAAAAAAACCCACAGGAAATGGTACTACTGTGTATATGTAAGCAAGGGGGTGTGTCTGAGGCTGTATAACCTTGTTTACCTTGCCTAAATGGGTGTGTGCAGCACGCACCGGGATTTAAATCACAAATATAAAAAAAAATACAGGAAATGGCAAGTGGAACAAGAAAAAAAGGGAAATAGCAGAATAGAGGCACTCAAATACAAGTAATAGAGCTGGCAGGTGGAATTTATCATACTCAGCCAATCACACAGGCAGCATCTGCAGCACACCACTATAAACTATGCAAACACCTTTCAGTCTGGTTTTTCCCACAAACTCTACACCACCAGCGTACACAGATGGGGAAATTTTACCTGACAAAACTAATAAAATGTTAGGGGCTACTGTTGCGCTCATACATCAGTATGTGCAAGAGGCTGAGGGTGGTGAAGTGGACAATGCTGATGACCACCCCAGACTTATGAGGAGGAGGAAGAGAAGAGTATTCATTCCAGGGTAACCTACCAGGGGCTACATGATTTCGAGATAGTAGATCACTACAGGGTGGACAGGGACATACTGCAGCAAATTGTGGAGCTGTGCTGGCCTTGCCTCACATGCAGAATAAACAGAGGGGAACCCATCCCAGTGGATACTAAGGTATGCGTAGCTCTAAGAATACTAGCTACAGGTACTTTCCAAAGACCAAGTAGGGATATCATGGGGGTTTCACAAGCATCTGTGTCCAGGATACTCCACCAGTTCCTGGATGCCATGCGACCACATGCTGAGGAGGACATTAAATTCCCCAGCACCTTTCACCATGTAGCAGACTACCTGGAGGTAGTGGGTGCCATAGACTGCACGCACATCCACATCAAAGCAAAACCTGGTGACCGGGGTAGGGTCTACATAAACTGCAAGAGGTTCCACTCCATAAATTGTCAGGTCATGTGTGATACCCAGGGCATTATCATGAATGTGTGTGCTGGCTGACCTGGAAGCTATCACGACTCCCACATCTGGCATTCCTCACAGCTGTATCGGTGGTTTACCGGGGGGGGGGGGACATCCCATATGGCCATTTAGTGGGGATTGCTGGCTACACACTTGAGCCGTGGATGATGACACCCATCAGAAATGTGCACACAGCCACAAAAGAACACCATAATGAGGCACACGCACAAACCAGGATCATTATAGAGTGCATGTTTGGGATGCTCAAGTCACGGTTCCATTGCCATGACATATCCAGTCGAGCCTTGCAGTACTCTCCAGCCACATGTGCACACATGGTCATAGTAGGTGCCATGCTACACAATATGATTTTGCAGAAACAGTTGCAGCAGGAACAAAACGGGGAAGGGCCACACAGCTCCCTACCATTGCCAAGGCCTCCACAGGCACAGAGGGACTCGGAGGAGGAACATCCTTAGTCTGTCTCTGTAGGCAGATGGAGGCATGTCCAGTATGCCCTGGCCTTGGCAAAGAGGCAATGCATAGCACATACACTGACACTGTAGGGCCCCAGGGACTGATCTCGATCTCTCTCTGACAAGCACACACAGTAAAATGGATGCCAAAGATCACACCACCTATATCTGACCATGTATAGGCAGTGTATTGTGTGCATCCGACATAGTCAGTCATCAAGCACCACCCTCACAACAGTTGCAGGCACAAGGTAGGCCCGTCTCTGTAACAAATTAAAATAATGGGGTGGAATTTTCTGATAGCATATCTATGATATTGATCAAGCATGTAAGGGAATGTGGTGGCTAACTGGGATAGCAGCAGAGAACTGACAGTTCTGTGGGACAGCAGGATGTGCATCCCCAGTTCTGCCCTACCCACACCATGCAGTACCACCCTAGTCGACAAATACCATTGCAGTATATGGGGTGAGCCAAATAACTGGGCTGGTCATAGACACATGCATGGATGTCAAAGTGGGGGTCTCATATCCACCACCAACCCCACACAGCAGATCAGCTGTAGACAACCATAGAGGAATGTCTGGCAAAGCCCCCCACATGGCAACATCCATGAAATCCCCACCCACAGAGTTTTCCACAGTGATATCACAGCAGGTCTGGCAGTGGCAGTATGGCTTTGAAAGGTAAGAAGTCTGAAACTACAAATGTCTATGCCAGAACAATCTGACCTGTAGTTGATGCTGTTATGCATGTAGTCTGAAAGATAGGGCACACCACTATGCTACATGGGACCAAAATGTTAAGCAAATAGCACAGTCTGTGCAGATGTGCATCATGTACAGTCATGTCACGTCCCCAATAATCCCATAGAAATGCAATAACATGTTCCTAGACTTAAGCAGCATCCAGCTGTCACCCAGAGTGATGGTGCAATAGTAACAGAAAGCAATTATCAGTAACACCCACAGTCAACTGACTGGTGCCTTCCCAGGGGTGTCTCCTGTCAGCAGCCTGGAAACATGATCATCAGAATCCACTGCCCTGCTACAGATGGCCTGCATCTGACACACCTGGCCTTCAGGCCTCTGGCAAATGCCTATGCCTCACCCACAGTGCCCTTTAGGGAGTGTCATGGCATCCACAACAACAACATAACACAGTCCACAGAATGCAAAGAAAGGCCATGCTGACAACTGCTTGGAGCAAACCTGCCAGCCTCAGGGAGACAGAAATCGGGATAAAGCCATGAACAACGGAGTGATGAAAGTCCAAAGAGAAGGACACGTGAAATACTGCTCTAATAATGTTATAAAGTTGATGGAATGATTTGTAGTAGCATCGAATGTCTGATGGATATGAAGTCTGAAACTGCAATGTCAACTGTCTGTAATACCTGACTTCAACCCTGAGTGACTTGCAAAACACTTTTGCTGGAAAACCACACTTGTTTGGGTAACCAACAAGATATATGGGTCATGGATGTGGACATTCTGTGATACTCTGTACAGTCAACAGGCAGGGCTAGGAGTTTAAACATGGGAATGCACTCACTACAGGCAGGCCTAATCCTGGAAGATGGTGACATGTCTGCACCCACAGAACACTGAGCCACAGCCATGGGGAGTAATACACCCCTCCCTTATCACCCATCCTATGCAACACCCTGACCCCAACATGTGGCCATCCAAGAAAAATGAGGTGGACCATACATATATGTGTGACAAACACACACCTCCAGGCTGGTCAAACAGTCTGACACACACAAGATCCACCAAGTGCAGTCAACCATTGAGGAGAGCCCAATGCAAAGAACTGGTAGCTATACACAATCTGCCCAGTACACCCCCCCCCACATATCCTATCCTCTACAACTCTATATGGAGTCTGCCTGTCACCCTGATCCTGTCTGACTTATATTACCTAACTGTGGACTGGAAATCAGAGCAGGCCAGAACAGAAATGCACAGAGATTCCACCATTGTAATATATCACTAAGGTGCTTGACCATTTCCTCAGCACCAGCAGTCAATTGCTTGCAGGCACAGCCTTCAACAGGCTGGATAGTGCAAGAATGCATAGCATTTGGCCCATAAACCTTGTGTATGCATTATCCATTTTGTATTCCTCTGGTAAATCACTGTGATAATCTGAGGAGGTATGTCACCAGGTACTGAAACAGTACATGACAGTGTCAAATGGCACA
This sequence comes from Protopterus annectens, assembly GCF_019279795.1. Lineage (NCBI taxonomy): Eukaryota > Metazoa > Chordata > Ceratodontiformes > Protopteridae > Protopterus > Protopterus annectens. The sequence goes on along the minus strand of NC_056742.1, from coordinate 131,297,523 downwards.
TATGACAGATGTCTGTTAAAACCAGCCCTGTAACCCTTGCAACCCATAAATTACATGATTGCTACTCTCCACACAAGAGGAGCAACTACAGACCCTGGACCTATCGCCCCTTTAGCCTGACAAGTCTGATATGCAAAGCTATGAAACACATCATCATGGACCTAATAAACAAAGATATAGGGAACCTCCAAACTCTGTATCCCGCACAGTTTGGTTTTGTGAAGGGTAGATCATGCCTGCTCAACCTGGTTGACTTCTTTGAGTCAGTCACCAGAGCTGTAGATGAAGGCAAGGTGGTTCATTCAGCCTACCTTGATCTGGCCAAGGCCTTTGATACCATTCCCCACTCAGGAATCATAGAAAAACTCACTAAGCTAGGCATCAACCCCTATATCACTAGGTGAGCTGCAAACTGGCTCACAGATAGAACCCACAGTGTGAAAGTAGCTGATTCCAAGTCAGACTGTCGACCAGTCACGAGTGGAGTCCCACAGGATTCGGTCCTGGGTCCTCTCCTGTTTGGTATCTACTTCTCTGAAGTTCAGGCCAACACGGAGGGACTCTGGCTGACAAAGTTTGCAGATGACTGCAAGTCAGGAGCCATAATTAACTCCCCAAATGATTTTGACATCCTACAGAAGGCCTCACTGAGACCAATGACTGGTGTCAGAACCATGACCTTAAGCTCAATGCCAAAAAATGTGTTGTCATCTCCTTTGGGAAAAACCCAGTTCCCATGAATTACCACATCGATGGTAGTCCACTGAACACAGAAGTTATCATGAGAGATCTGGGATCACAGGTTAACAGCAACCTCGCCTTTGACCACCACATTGGCACTGTGGTCAGAAAGTCCTTCTATGTGGCACAACTCATTACTAAGGGTTTTGCATTCAGGAAGAAAGAGGTCATTGTCTCTCTCTACTCTTCCCTCATTAGACCAGTCATCAAGTACAATGCCTCATTTGGCATGTACCTCACTAGACACTTACAACAACTGGAGAGGCCACAAAAAATACCTCACAAAGAGGATCTTAGGCCTTAAACACTTGTCCTATATGGACAGACTCAAAAGACTCCAACTATTCTCTGTCTCATATCTCCTACTTATAGGTGATCTCTGCTTGACTTACAAAGCCATGCCAGACCCAGCTCTGTTAGAAATGCTACATCTAAAGAACTCCCAATCCCTCCACACTACATGTGCCAGAGATTTCAACCTCATTACTACAATCAACAGAACAAGTTGGAGGGACAGGTTCATAACCCAGAGACTGCCCATGCTATGGAATATACTTTCCATGCATGTCAAGCAGAGTGTATCACTGGCCCTCTTCAAAAGAAATCTTGATGAGTGGATGGGAAATATAAAATTCACCCCGGGGATCACTCCAGTGGCTCTACTTGACAGAGGCACTGGGAACTAAGGTCGGGTGGCACAATGCCAGGGTAATCCTCTGGGCTAGGCTTGTAAAGACTCCAGGGCCATTAGCCTAGTACACACCAATGAACATAAGAATCTATTAATGAAAGAAATTGTCAGAATCATTATATGGCCCATTGTCCCTACATTTGATAGGCTATCTCCAGATATCCTGCACCAACAGGTTGAGAAGTATAGTCATAGCACAAAACAAACCAGACTGGAGTACAACAATCCCTGGAATGGAGTCCCACATGTACTATAGAAGGATACACTGGGTATGCTCATACACTTAGGGATATGTCAGTAGGATCTAGGAATGAACAGTCCCTCCCCACCCAGTGCACTTTCCATTGCCCCACCTTAGCAGTCCTGAAGATGTCTGTCACCATAGAAGTCACTTTTGTTAGGCTCAGCTCCATAAGCTCTGTGGCACATGTGATAACTGCATAACACTATAGTAAAATAACTAATTGGGTAGGAGTTCTAATATCAGTCCTGGCAAATGTAAAAGTGTGTGTGTATGTTTGTGTTCACAACTAAAAGCTTTTGGGTCCAACCAAACCCAGTACACATCCCCTTTCCCTACTTTAGCAGTCCTGCAGATATCAGTCATCTTAAAAGTGCCTTCCATCCGGCCTCAGCTCCATAAGCTCTGTGGTGCATGCGATAAATGCATATTATGATAGTACAAGTTATTAGTCGGGTAGGAGTTCTAATTTCAGTCCTGCCAAATGTAGAAGTGTGTGTGTGTGTGTGTGTGTGTGTGTGTGTGTGTGTGTGTGTGTGTGTGTGTGTGTGTGTGTGTGTGTGTGTGTTTGTGTGTGTGTGTGTGTGTATGACAGTTGTGTATGCAAGATCGAGGGGGTTGTGTGTTTGTTTCTTTATAGGTGAAACAGTTTTATGCCATTCCCACCCACAACACTTCACAGTGCCCCACTTTATCAGGTCAGATGATGTCAGTCCCTTATTAGCAACCTTGGCAGCTGTCAGCCCTGTAAGCTCAGTAGTGTGTGTGATAAATGCTTAACACTATAGTACAAATTACTAGTTTAGCAGGGGTTCTACTCTTGTATCCAGAAAATGTGTGTGTGGTTATGTATGTTTGTAAGTAGAAGTATTTTGATATGTTTACCACCCACTTCCCTACTTTATCAGTCCAGCAGATGTCATTCCCCATATTAGCACCTTTGGCCAGTTCTCAACCCAGTAAGCTCTGTAGTGAGTGTGGTAACTGTGTAATACTATGGTACAAATCACTAGTTAGGTAGTGGTTCTACTCTTACATCTGGCAAGTGTGTGTATGTGTGTCTGTTTGGTAGGACAAAGTATTTTGATAGGTTAAACACCCACTGCACTACTATATCAGTCTTGCTGATGTCATTCCCTTTATAGGTTCACAAGTGTGCAGTAGGTAATGGCCCATGAGCCTTAACTAGCACATAGAAGGGCCCTGCCATTGTGTCACCCAGTGTTACGTTCCAATGCCTGTATCAAGTATAGCCACTGCAGTGATCCTTGGGTTGAACTGTCTATTACCCATCCACTCATCAAGATTTCTCTGGAACAGGGTCAGCTAGCTGCTCTGCCTAACATGTATGGGAAATATATTCCAGGGCATATGCAGTCTCTTGGTGAGGGACCTGTCCCACCAGCATGTTGTGGTGATTGTGGTACTGAGGTAGAGGTCTCTACAGTGTGTAGTGTGGATGGCTTTATATGTAGCATTTCTAAACCAGCTAGGCCAGACATGAAATTGTAAGTCAAGCACAGATAGCTGCTAATTAGGTGATATGACACCGAAAATAGCTTGGGTCTGCTGAGTCTGTCTGTGTGTGTTTAATGCCTAGGAACCCCTTTGTGAGGTGCTTCTGTGGCTCCCCCAGCTGTAACAGGTGTCTAGTGAGGTACATGGCAAATGGGCCATAATACTTGGGGAGTGTTCTAATGAGAGAATAGCAGACAGAGATCATTACCTCTGTCATCCTGGATGCAAGCCCTTGGTAATGCAATGTGCCATATAGAAGGACTTCCTGACCACATTGGCAATGTGGTGCTTGAAGGACAAGTTGCTGTCAACCTTTGTCCCCAGATCTCTGATAATGCCTACAGTGTTCATTGGGCTTCCATTGATGTGGAACTTATTGCAAACAATGTTTTACCAAAGGGGATGATGATGGATTTTGTGGTGTTAAGCTTCAGGCCATGGTTTGCACACCACTCATTGGTCTCAATGAGGCCTTGTGGAGTTCATGATAGTTCCCAGCTTGCAGTCCTCTGTGAACTTGGTCAGCCAGAGTTCCTCTGTGTTGGGCTGGAGTCCTGAGAAGTAGATGCTGGACAGGACACTATCCAGTACTGATCCTTGTGGGGCCCCACTCGTGACTGCTGGCCAGTCTGACTTTGAGTTTGCCACTGTCATACTGTGTGTTCTGTGAAACAATTTGCAAACCACCCACTGATATAGGGGTTAATGCCTAGTTTGTTGGGTTTATCAAAAATCCCTGAGTGAGAAATGGTATCAGAAGCCTTGGCCAGATTGAGGTAGGCTGTATGCCGTGCCTTATTGTCATACACAGCCCTGGTGACTCACTCAAAGACGTCAACCAGGTTAAGCAAGCATGATCTGCCATTCACAAAGGCAAACTGTGTGGGGTCCAGAGTTAGGAGATCACCCATATCTTGGTCAAGCAGGTCCCTGATGATGTGCCCATACCCATACATAGTAGACTAAGGGCCAAATAATCCTCAGGGTCTGTAAATACTACCCCTTTATGGAGAGGGATGACTGTAGCAGTGTGCCATTTTGAAAGGATAAAGCCTGAGGTGAGGCTGTGACTGACCAGGGCACACAGATGTGGTGCCAGATCTCCTTGTATGTCATGTAGAACACAGCCATGGATATATTGGGGTCCCATGGAAGCTGTATCCTTGCCTGTGGACAATGCAGTTCTAACCTGACCTGCAGTAATGCTGGGTGCATGGAATTCATCTGCCATTGTGACTGTCCCTTTGGTGGGGGACAGGTGTAAAGCTGACATTGACTGTGTTGCCAAGACTGTGGCCAATATCTGTTGTGTCAGGATAGGAATCAGCATTGTGCAGTAACTCACAACACTTGTGGTTATTGCTGTGGAGGTTGTTGATATAACTATCAAAGGCTTTTGTGATTGTCATCAGTTTCTGCTGCAAATCTGCCTTCATAGCTGCCAGTAGGTGATTCCATGTGGGATCCCAAGTTGTGTTTGAGGCTAATAAGGGAATTCACTAGTCGTGGGAAACCACCATTTTCTGAAACAGTGTCCTCCTTCTGTTGCACACTTTAGTAATGGCAGGGGGCCATCACGATGGCTTCCAGTGTTTGGAGGACAGTGTCTGTGTTCTGTTGGCTATGGTTAGTACCATGCATCCATGTATATGTTTGTGCAGTGCATATGTGTATGATGCAACAGTCATGCAGCTATTTCCCATTGGCATGGGTGCAGTGAAGTCATTCACCCCTGTTTTTATGACTGCAATGTCAGCAATGGAGAGGTTTTGCAAGGTGGTTATGTTTGTGGGGGGTGTGGGTGAGATGTTGAGCTTCATGCTGATTACATCATGTTTGGGTCTGACCAGGTAGGGGCTGACAACTGTGGTCGAGCAACAGTCCCATATGTAAGTAATGAATACAGGTCAAGGTTGTTGCATCCTCTACTGGGGGTCAGTATGAGCTGGTGCAGGATATTGGAACTGATGAATTCCATGAAGCATTGGGCCAGTGTACTGGTGCTTGACTACTTTCCTCAAGTGATGAGGGGTAGTTGAAGTCTCCTACTATGTCAGTCTTGGGTTGGACCCTCATAGATGCTAGGGTGTTGAGGAATGTGCAGTGACAGTCTAGGGACATAGCTGGGGAGCAATAGCGGGCTATGGTGTGAATTGCACTATTCCCCAAAGTCAGTTTTACAGGAAGTACCTGCAATGCATTATGCTGGGATACTAGTCTGGAGCTGTGCATATCTATTATGGATATGGAGACAACACCACCTGTGAAGGTGTGGTCCATGTTTTTGTGCTGACAGATGTGGAATGTGCCATAGCCTGTAAGTGCAGGGCTGCTGTCTGCTGCTGTGAACCACCTCTCCGTTACAGCACAGATGTCAATGTCCTCCACTCTGAGGAGTGCTTTGAGTGACTGCATCTTGACAGTTAGATGTCTACTGCTGAGCAGCATGACCCTCAGACTGCATACATGTCTAGCTATTACGGTGGTAATTTGATTTGGAACACTGCCTAATAAGGCACTATAGGGGTGGCAAGACACTTACCCTGTACCTGGAAACCCAGGGCTGATAGAGTTAGGAGATCTCTGGCAAGGCATTGAGGTCTGTCAATCATGTTATCCCAAGCAGAGAGAGACTGGATCCCCTGAGAATAAAACACAACATGTAAGCCAATGCTGCAGTCAATTATATGTTGATAGAACTGCAGCATAATTCTGTGTGATGGCAGTGTACTGCTCAGGGCCACTCTCACACCTGCCTGGACCACATAATCAAAGTGTTCAACCATGACTCTTGTCATGTAGCCCAGGGAGGTGTGTCTCAGGTCATTCACACCCACCATTACAGGTTGGGCTGGTTTGTTGTCTCCAAAATTGCAGACATATGGGAAGATGGCCTTGTAATTGTCCTTGGTGGATGTCTCCAATTTGTACTCATAGTTGGCCTTACAGTAATCCACCTGTGGCCTTATATGCTTGTTCAGACAATGGCTGACTTGATGCCAGGTTAGTTCCTGCCCCTACTTTACCCTCTACAGTCACTATAGGGACCAAGTCTGTGGTTTGTGTAATGCTGCTTCCAGCAAAGGGGGATACTCTACATTGGTGGAGGCAGGTATGACAAGTAAGGTATTTCTGAGTCCATACAGCCATATATGTGTTCAATCAGTTGTTTGTAGTGGGCATGGCCACAAAGTCATAACACAGTTGGACACCTCTCCAGTTTAGTCATGATAATCACGCTCATTGTACTAACCATGGCTGTGTCAGGGCAATGCAACAACCAGTAGCTGTAGAAATGTCACTCTTTTGGGTGCACAGTAACTAAGATTACACAAGTGTACAACATGTACAGCTGTTTTAACTGACATTTTGCATCCCATGTCTGTTTTCATGAGGTGGACACATACATGTAGTCATACTGACGTGTGCATAGCTAATATCTCACATACATGTTTGTTCTATGTCAGTATGGCACACTAAATTCACAAAAAACGAAAGCCAGCAACTGTGAGCTGAGTAACTAATTTTAATTAGTTAATAAAAATAAAAAACAACAAGAATGAACAGACTGGTTTTGGCTATGGTATTGACCTAGCCTTAATCAGTGTAACTAAATTCACACTCTTGCTGTGCAGTCATCCGTCTCAACCTGTTACAGCAGGACATCTGTAGGATGCCATGCATACATGGGTGCAATGGGACAAAATCAGTGACAGTGTCTCAATATTGCTGTAACTTATTTGAGTCATTCAATAGCACAGTAGCCTTTGCACTGACAGGCATCCCCTGGAGGATATTCAACAGTCATATGGCAGGAATAGAGAAGAAAAGCTAGGAGGGTGGTATTGAGGGTAAGAATTGTTAATATTGTCAGTATTAGTGGCATAGAGACCAGGCTAGCTGATATGATGGCCAGAAGATGGTTGATAAATTGTGTGTGTGCAAGAGACCACATGGAACGGGATCAAGGCTGGGTGTATGGTAGGCAGGTCACAATTGTGCTAACAAGATGTAGACTGGAGGTGAAAGGGGGTAGGGCTTCTGCTGAAAGAACAGTATGCCAAGAGTGTTTTTGGAGGATGACATAAGTGCCTGATAGAGTGATGTTTCTGAAGCTGTAAGCTGATGGTGTAATGATGACTGTTGTTAGTGCATATGCTATGCAAGTTGGCTGTGCGATGGATGAAAAAGAGAAATGTGATGTCACCTGGATGACGTGGTGATGATTGTACCCAAGGGTGACAGACTGGTCATTGCAGAAGATGTCAATGGGCATGCTGATGAAGGGAATAGAGGGGATGGGGAATTGATGGGTATGTATGGTGTTAAAAGGAGTGGAGATGGTGAGATGGTAGTGGAGTTTGCAAAGAGGATGGACATGGCTGTGGTGAATACGCAATATAATACAAGGGAGGAGCATAGGGTGACATACAATAGAGGAGTAAGATGCACACAGGTGGAATATATCCAAAGTAGGAAGGCCAGTTTGAAGGAGATTGGAGACTGTAAAGTGGTGACAGGGAAAAGTGTATTTAGGCAGCAGAGAATGTTGGTATGTGAGATGATGTTGGTGATCAAGATGAGGAGGAGTGTGGGGGCAGCACCAAGGATCAAATGGTGTGAATTGGAAAAGTGTGCTTGTGAGGTGGACTTCAGGGAAGAGTTGAGACAGGCACTGGGTGGCAGTGACAATCTATAACAAATTTCTGATTAAGTACAGCAGAGCTGGTAAGGGAGACAGCTAGATGGGTGTTTGCGGTGACATGTTGATGGGGGGAGCAGTACAAGGACACCTGTTCATGGACTAAGGAAGTACTAGACACTATACATAGACAGAAGTTGGGGAAGAAGGAGTGGGATTGTCAGAGAGATGAGGAAAGTAGGCAGGAGTATGAGGAGATGATGCGCATTGCAAAGAGACAGGTGGAAAAGGCTGAGGATGGGCATATGAAGAGTTCTATGACAGGTTGAACACTAAGGAGAGATGACAGGAATTGTACCAATTGGCTGGACAGATGCACTGATCTAGGAAAAATGTGCAGCAGATATGGGTGATAAAGGATGATGAGGTATATATACTCACAAGTGAAGAAAGTGTGTTGAGCACATGGACAGTGTACTTTGAGAAGCTGATGAATGAAGAGAATGAGACAGAGAGGGTTGGATGCTGTGGGTATGGTGAATCAGGAAGTGCAATGGCTTAACAAGTAGGATGTAATGATAGCTATGGAGAGAATAAATACTGGCGGGTTGCTTAGGGGAAATGGCAGTGTTGTGTTAGCCAGACTGTTTACTAATATCTTGGGAAATGTGAAGTTGCATGAGGAGTGGTGAGAAAGTGCTTGGGTACAGTGTTAAGAATGAGGTTGATGTGCAGAGCTGTGATAACTACAGAGGGATAACATTGACCAGTTACAGCATGAAGTTATGGGTAAGAGTAGTGGAAGCTAGGTTATGTAGGAAGGTGAGGAGTACTGGTCAGCAGTATGGTTTCATGTGTGGAAAGGGCACCACTGATGTGATGTTTGCTCTGAGACTGTTACCGGTGAAATACAGGGAGGGTCAGGAGTTGCTCTGAGTCTCTCTGGACTTACAGAAAGCATATGACAGGGTGCCTAGACAGGAGTTGTGGTATTATATGATGAAGTCATGAGTGAAAGAGATTTATGTAAGAGTGGTACAGGATATGTACAAGAGTGGTTTGACTGCATTGAGGTCTGCATTGGGATTGATGGATATATTTAAGGTGGAGATGGGATGACATCAAGGATCAGCTGTGAGCCCTTTCTGATTTGCAATGGTGATGGACAGGTTGACAGACAAGATCATATGGGAGTCCCTATTGACTATGTTGTTTGCAGATGACATTGTGATCTGTATTGAGAGTAGGGGACAGCTTTTGGAGACCCTGGAGAGGTGGACATGTGCTCTAGAGAGGAGAGGAATGAAGGTCAGCAGCACTAGGACAGAATATCTTTGCGTGAATGAGAGGGAGGATAGCGGAATGTTGAGGATGCCTGGTGTAAAGTTAGCAAAGGTGGATGTGTTCAAATGTTTGGGATCAACATTTCAGAGTAATGAGGACTATGGAGGACAGGTGAAGCAGAGAGTACAGGCAGGATAGAGAGGGTGGAGAAGAGTGACAGAAGTGATATGTGACAGACAAGTACCAGTAAACGTGATAAGTAAGGTCTACAAGAGGGTAGTGAGACCACCTATGTTATATGGGTTGGAGACAGTGGCATTGTCAAAAAGGCAGTAGTCAGAACTGCACATAGCAGAGTTACAGATGTTATGATTTGCACTGGTTGCGACATGGATGCACAGGTTTAGCAATGTGTATATGACAGGCTCAGGCCATGTTGGATGGATATGAGACAATGTTGGAGAGGCAGCATTACATCACTTTAGATATGTCCTGAGGAGGGGTGCTGAGTATATTGCAAAAAGGATGGTAAGGATTTAGCTGCCATGTAAGAGGAAGAGAGGAAGGCCTCAGATAAGGTTTCCGGATGTGGTGAGAGAGGATATACAGGTGCTTGGTGTGTGAGAGCAAGATTCAGAGGACAGGCAGAAATGGCATCAGATGATCCACTGTGGCAATCCCAAATGGGAAAAGCCAGAGGACAATGAAGGGGGATGTTGTAATTTCAGTCTTCACAGATTTGGTAAGTATTTGACAGACATAACACAACTCTATGGATAAATGACTACAAATATTAGGCACACATATGGTCAGTGTGCGGAACACTGGACAGTTGAATGGTATGAGCTCAGCATATAACACACACACACACACACACACACACACACACACACACACACACACACACACACACACACACACACACACACACATATATATATATATATATATATAAATGTATATATATATATATATATATATATATATATATATATATATATATATATATATATATACACACACGTCAGCATTTCTTAGTAATATATGTATATGTTGTTATGCATATATATGTATATTCACACATATCTATCTATCCCTCTATATATGTAAATATTTTTTTTCATTTATATATTTGTAGATAACAATCACTCCTCATTGCACAGTGTGTCTTTCCTATTGTAAACTGACTGTACTGCATGATATGTTGTAAAAACATGCTGACATCTCATAGCTAAGATGGCCTAGTGGCAAATTGCTGTGACTATAGTGTCTAGTATCCTGGGTTCAAGACTGAACACAGCTGATTATTTTGTTGCTGGGCTGCTGGATGCAGAGTGATTAAGGCACTTTTAAGCAGTTGTAAGCGGGTTTGCATGGCGCTAAGCGGTGCTAAAACACGGTTAATCCGATAAGCGCTTAAACTGTGTAGGCTTCGCTTACCAATGCTTACCAGTGCGTAAATATGCTTAGCAGTGGTAACTACTGGTGATCATTCACATTTAAGCAATGTGTAAATCTGCTAAGCATAGCTCTGCCCTGGTAACCATTGCTCACATTCCAGTCTCATGACATAGCAGAGTAATGACATCATGTAATAAGTCTATTTAATGTCCTGTACATAACATTTTATGTGATCTCATTACAGTAGCAAGGGGTGTGACTATTCTGTACAGGATATATGGGTATACATGGGTAGTATCACATGTTTTATTTATTATTTTTTATACATGGGTAGTATCACATGTTATATGCACTCACACTTGCATGTTACACCAGCTACAGTACACTGGTTGACGAATATGATTCCACACATATTGTATTATGAATTTAGTACTGTTGACACTGCTTTTCCATGTAAAAGTAGATTGCCTATTGTAGTACTCCAACCATGCACCTCTGCATGCAGAGCTGGGAGTCTGAGTTCTATGTTATCTTGTTCTTGGTTTTTCAGCTGTATGTTTTTATGTATCTCCTATTGGATATTAATATGATATTATTATATTAACTGTAGAGTATTATGTTTTTTGCCCATGTCATTGAGGACTGCTGTCATGTAGTAATGGCATACATTTCAGTTTCAGACTTCTATCCTTCAGGACATTAATCCTAATGAATAAAATGTTTGCTATTCACTTCTTGTCTGTCTTCTCTGCAGATGTGCAGATGTCAGGTATTGCTAAGGCCATACAACTAAATAGGTGCCCACATAGTTTTGTGCTGTGGGCCTGGGCACTGCTGCTAGCTCCAACAAATGGGACATCCCTCATGTGGGCCTTGGCCCTATTACTTGCCTGTGTGAGGGACATTACAGAGGTGGTGGGCTACAGATTCATAAACAGTAGGTGGGAATACTTCACAGGACAAGACATATGGAGACACACAACAACATGGGGGACATATCCTCAGAATTGTGAACAGATTCTATGTCATCATCAGTGCTGTTATACAAATGGTTGGCTGATAGGTTGACAGGGTTTGTGTGAACATGCATTTAGTGAGTGACTTCATGTCTGACAGTGATATGTCTCTGACATACCTCTCCACTGGCATGCTGTCCACAGACTGGCCACATGTTTGCCTGTTATGTTTTGTCAGTTCCCCAGACATTTGCTGTCCTTGGATAATCAGTCAGGGACTCTGGGGACTGCAGTCAATAAATGCTAAACTCCATTGTTATTACTGCCGTCATATTCCTCATAAAGGATATGTTACAACAAACCCAGTAACATCAGCAACTGTCTAAATTTCCGACACCAATATGCCCAATCTATGCCTGTGTTCATGCCTCTATCCCCAAATTATGTCAGGCTTTGTCCAGATGTCATTGCATTATGAGGCTCAGATATATTTAGTAGCATTATTTCTTGCCTTTATTCCTCCTACCATCCCAGTGATGTAGTAGATCCACAGACATGTTATAGGGAAGAGGCCATTGATATCAGTCCTGAGCCTGTACATTCTGAGGTGAACTGTACATTTGAGAGGTCTGTGCATGTCTGGCCATTGTTGATAGACTGTCAGGATTGTGTAAAAATGTCATCTGTACATGTTATTTTGGCTGTGTATGGAGGGGGTAGATGTAAGTGTTATGGCCCCTTTTTTATCTGACTGTGCATGCTGCTTCAGTGTCTGTTGATCTGTTGGCTGCATGCCTTTGTAACAGCAGACTGAGACGTGTCCTGTACCATGGTCATGATTCAGACTACACTAAGAATTGGACCATTATATGTAGGGTTAGTGTGTAGCTGGAAATCTATTATGTATTTCTTCACACAGTCTGTATACTCTACTGTTCACCTGACCTACAGTATGTGACTATGACTGTGGTGGAATTGGTTGTGGGTATGCCCTTTCACACTGGTGTCTCATTTTTGGTGCTGTAACATCCCTGTAGTGCCTGACATCTCAAAGGAGGATGACAACACATTCACTGACATTGAGGTAAGGCCATGGCTCTGACACCAGTCATTGGTCTCAGTGAGACCATTCTGTAGGATGTCAACATCACTTAGGTTGTTAATATCTCCCAATTTGCAATCATCTGCAAACATTGTCAGCCAGAGTCCCTTCATGTTGGCATGGACTTCAGAGAAGTTGATACCAAACAGGAGAGAACTAGGGACTGAACCCTGTGGAACGCCACACATGACTGGTCGGCAGTCTGACTTGGGCTCAGCTGCTATCACACTGTGGGTTCTATCTGTGAGACAGTTTGCAACCCACCAACTGTTATAGGAGTTTATGCATAGCTTAGTGAATTTATCCATGAACCCTGAGTGGGGAATGTTATCAAAGGGCTTGGCCAGATTGAGGTAGGCTGTATGAACCACCTTCCCTTCATCCACAGCTCTGGTGACTGACTCAAAGGAGTCAACCAGGTTAATTGAACAGGCATGACCTACCCTTCACAAAATCAAACTGTGTGGGATCCTGAGATGGGAGATTCCCATATCCCTGTTTCTTAGGTCCATGATGATACATTCCATAGCTTTGCATGACAGCCTTGTCAGGCTAATGAGGCAATACTTCCCAGGGTCTGCAACCACTCCTCCTGTGTGGAGAGGGATAACTGTAGCAGTGCACCAGTCAGTAGGGACAAAGCCTGAGGTGCGGCTGTGATTGAACAGGGCACACAGGTGAGGTGCCAGTTCACGCTGTAGTTCACGCAGAAGACAGCCAGGGATATTGTCAGGTCCCATAGAAGCTGTATTCTTGGCCTTGGACACTGCTGTTTTAACCTGTGCAGCAGTAATACTGGGTGCTTGGCAATCTACTGGTATTGTGATTGGTCCTTTGTGGGGAGAGGGGTAAAGTCAGCACTGAATCTGTTGGCCAGTATATTGGCAATATTTGTTGGCTCAGTATAGGAGGTACCATTTTGCAGTAGCTCAGAGCAAATCTGGGCATTGCCATGGAAGTTATTTACATAACTATACAAGGCCTTGTGGTTGTCTTTACTATCTGCTGCAATTCTGTTTTCATATCTAACTTTAGAAGATTTGATGAGGGATCTCAACCTTTTGTTGAGGCTGATAAGGGAGTTTTTCCAGTCTTTGGACTTCACCTTATTCCACATCAGTTTCCTCCTTCTGTTGTAGAGTTTGTTTATGGCAGGGGACCACCAGCTTGGCTTCCTTTTTTTTTGAGGAGAGAGTCTTGGTTCTATTGGGTATAGGGAGATCCATGCATTTGTGTACATGTTTGTACATTGCATTGGTGTATGATTCGGTGGTCATGCAACTATTCTTCATTTTCATGGGTGCCGTGAAGTTAGCCAACTCTGTTTTTAGGAGCCAAAAGTTAGCTTTAGAGAAGTTTTTAGTGTGGTTACCTTTGTGGGGGTGGTGGTGTGGTGGTGGGAGGGATGTGGATTTCCCAGGTGATTAGTCTGTGGTTGGATCTAACCCGGGAGGAGTTGACTATTGATGTAGAGCAGCGATTGCTCATATTAGTATTGACCAAGTGAAGGATGTTGTTACCGCTAGTGGGGGTAAGAATGAGCTGGTCCAGGGCATTGGAATCAATGCATTCCAGAAAGCATTGGGCAAGTGTATTGATACATGAGTAGTTTTCCCAGTTGATGGAGGGGTAGTTGAAGTCGCTAAGTATGAGAGTGTTAGGTTGGACTCTAATATTCTCCAGGGTGGTTAGGAATGTGGCGTGTTAGTCTAGGGACATGGTTGGGGACCTATAGTAGGCTATGACCTGAATCGCTGTCTTACCCAATGTTAGCTGCACCTGAAGTATCTCAGATGTGTTATGTTGGGCTACCAGTCTGGAGGTGTGTGCATCCTTTATGAATATGGAAACACCACCACCTTTGGAGCTTCGGTCCAAGTTCTGGGGCTAAAAGGTGTGGAATGAGTTATAGCCTGGTAGTGCAGGGGTGCTTTCTGCTGCCTTGAACCAGGTCTCTGTTACAGCACAAATATCAATGTTCTCCATTTTAAGGAGTGCTTCGAGCGAGTGTATTTTGAGATTTAGACTTTTAGCATTGAGCAACATGACTCTTAGATTGCATTTGTTTGTAGCTGTTGTGGTGGTAATTTGGTCTTTGGAACACCACCTAAAAAGGCACTATAGGGGTGGCAAGAGCCTTGGCCAGTATCCAAAAGCTCAGGGGTGACAGATGCAGGTCATCTCTGGCAAAGCATCAAGGACTGTCAATCATTTCATCCCAGGCAGAGAGATATTGAATCCCGCAGAACAAAAATGACAACACAGCGTACTCAACAAATACAGTCAATCCACTAGTCCATGCTGTATTAGTGCCACAAATCACCAGACCACGATCTAAATATACGATATTATGAGATAGTAATAATGCATTATATAGGCATATAGAAAAGAACAATGAATGTACTATATTTAAATTTGGGATTTTGGAGAGCCTCAAGAGAAATAATAGGGGAGGAAACATCAAGCAGATCTTGGGTGAAAAAGAGATTAGGCGACAGATTTTATTGAACGCGATTACACCACTAGGTATTAATGGCAATATACCCATAAAACCTGTGATAGAAGCCAGAGTAATGAGATAGAGGAAGTTAACATAAATAGTTATGTTTAGAATCAGTATTCATAATGTAAGACAAACACACATCGAATAATAGGAATGTTTGTACTGATGAATGGAAGTCATACTGCTATATGAATATATTTGTTATGGTGAAAGACATATTCTAATTTTAACAACATTTTTAATAAGTTTTACGAACATTTTTTTTTTAAATTAACATTTTTATGAATATGCATGTATGTATAATTAGGTATACGAATATGCATATATTCACTGATGAATGAATGTGATTGGATATGAGGATGTATTTATTGGGCATGTGTTATAGTGTCATGGTTCTGAAGAAGTCTATTTTACTTAGATGAAAGCGCTTAACTAGATTGTGAATAAAAATATCGTATATTTAGATTGTGGTCTGGTGATTTGTGGCACTAATACAGCGTGGACTTATGGATTGACTGTATCTGTTGACTACGCTGTGTTGTCATTTTTGTTCTGCAGTTGTTTCTTCTGTTGCTATGAATTCACTAGATGAAATTCCGTCTATGTTTTCACCAGTAAAGAGGGACGAGATTAACAAGCTACAGTTGGAGGTAACAATTTTGAAGGGAGAGCTTACGCGCCTTATAGAGGTACTCAGTCAACCGGAGAAAACTGGGGCGGAAATACATACGCATTTGACACCTCCACCACAGCTGATCAGTAGCACTCATTCGGATTTTTTCCCTGAAGGACAGGGGAACGTACATCATTATGGTGTTAGTGGATCTGGACCCTCTAATGGAATAGTTGCTGTACAAAATGAAGAACTGAATAATGAGAGAAAGGATTCTTTTCAGATAAGCAACCATTTGGAGGACGGATTTACACAGTTGGGCGCCAAACCGAAATGTACAGCTCCTAAAAAAAATACTCCATTGCTACGAGTCAGCAGACTAAAAGTACTGTTATCTCCAGTGCTAAAACTGTATCTAGCAACCAAGTGAATTGTAATGGAAGTTACAGTAACAAGCAGAGAGGTTTTGAACAGTATGTTAAGGGCAGTTTTGATTTTCAAACACTAGGCAATAACGTGGTAAAATCAAATGAGGAAGGCATTCATTCCTCGGGAACACTCAAATGACATATATGAATATGGGAACAAGCTTAATATGGTGAAAAGTATACAGTTGGACAATTCATATTTAAGCAGATGCATTGAGCTCAAAATAATACCTATGGGGTTATGTTTTTTTAAAAAATCTATGGGTGTTGAGTTAAGAGAATCAGCTTGAATGTAATAAACTATTTGATCATTTTGGCATTGCTTTTATGGAATTGTTAATCAGGTGTAATGATTCTAAGTTATGTAGACTGCTTAATGAGACAGACACGTTAAATGAGAAAATTATGAATGATTTATTGTTCCCTCAGTGGGACTAATTATATTACAAGCAGTATGACTATGTGGACAAAAATAGTAGTAAAATATTTTCCAGGAAATGTTCCAAACTTAGAAGGGATTTAAAACAATATGAGAATGGAACAGCCTATGTTTGGTTGAGGGATGAAAAGAAAACACATGGGAAAGGGTATGGTAATAAGAAGTCTAATAAACAGTATAATAGGACAATCTATGATGACAAACATTTTTTAGAAGATCAGAGATGGGAAGAGTATCAGGAACAGGAATGGAATCCACAAGCCAGGAAATAGAGACAAACACACAGTTACCAAGGGGGGAGGAAATGGTCAATGAAAGGATAGTGAAGCATGATGAAATAATTCAATATAATAAAGAAAAAAGTGGTAAGGGAGAGTTTTACATTTACAATTATACATCACACCCAGTAGGGAAGGAACACTATTCTTTGTTTGCTAAGGGTATGAAGTTTGTTCCTAACACTAAGTTAGATATTGTTGACAATATAAGTGAAATAAAAATTTTCTCAGAAAATTAAATTTAGCAATTTTATTCAAGAACATGCAGAAGGGAGAACAGGAAGTGTTTTTTAAGAAAAAGTACATTTACACCTCCAATGCACCCCTTATTGGCTTCATTTGAGAAAGTGGTGATGAATGAATTATATTCACTTTATACTGAGAGTAAAAAATCTAGGATGAAATATAATCGCAGTATAGAAGAACATAGGACATTAACAGATATATGTAGTAATCACAATATATGTGTCATGAAACCAGACAATGCTGGTTTCAACTGACCTAGGAAGTCCCAAGAGTCCTTTACTATGTAGGAAATGCATTCATATATAGGCTTCAGACATTTGTCAATGACTACACCAAATTGAAATGTCTTAGATTTACTCCCTGAAAAAATAGGCCAAAATGGGGGTTCCATTTCATTTTTATGAATTTTTGGGATGCCCACAATTGTGGCCAAGATAGGAAATTCTACTTTCAAAAAATTATATAAATCTAAATCTATTCTATTAGCTAACAAATATTCTTCTAGACATAAATCAATATATTTGTAAGCTATATTAACTTCATTTAGTGAGGAAGTCTCATACTTATCAGAACCATATAAAATTGTAAACATCTGATTAATATAGTCATTGGTTTCATATAGTACAATTCCCCCAAGATATGGAAGCCAGGGTTATTAATGGTTACAATAGATGTCATGGACTTGTTTTCCTGTATACCTAAAGAAGAGGGCATGGAAATATTTATTAGTAGTGTCACGAAATATACGAATTTTGAGTGGGACAGAATTAATTTGATAAGTGATTTCATGTCATTGGTATTAGAACACAATTTTATTTACTTTGATGGCGAGTATTTTAGGTAAAAAAGAGGTGTAGCTATGGGTACAGCCTGCGCCCCAATATTCGCCAGTCTGCTTTTGCTTGATTGGGAGGAGGAGATAATTTTACAAGGCCCTTTCCGTGATCATATTAGATGTTTTGTTAGATTCCTGGACGATATGTTTTTCCTGTGGGAAGGTACACAAGCTGAAGTGGGGATGTTTGTAAACTATTTGAATGGTTCAAGCTCATATTTCAAGTTTACACATCTTCCTCATTGAAGGTTGTGCGTTAGGCCCGGCAAGCCAGTACATAAAAATCTGCTGCCATTCATTAGTGGACCGGAGTTCCGCTGTGGCGACCCCTAACCGGGAAAAGCCGAAAGACACAAACAAACACATAATATGAGTTATGAAGGTATTGCATATCTGGATACATTTATTTCTAATACCAGTGCAGGATTTAAATCACGTATTTATAGAAAGGACACTTTTAGCAGCTCCTACCTTGAATATTCAAGCTGTCATCCAGGAGGTCAAAAAAGAAATATATTGAAGGGGCAATGTATTAGGGTGGCCCAAATAACTTCCGACCGATAGGAAATGGTAGAGGAAATAGCTTACATAGGAAGCATGTTTAAAGACAGAGGATACCCTAATTCACTTATAAAAGATGTGACAATTTATTTTATAAGTGAATGGGGAAAAATATAAATCATTATTAGGTATAGGTCTAGAGACAAACGGAGATACCACCAAGAAGGAAACACACACGAAGTATAAAAGGGCTTGTATATTGCCATATAATGGGTTTACAAATAAAGCTAAAAAACATAATCAAAAGAAACTGGAATATACTTAGGTGTGAAGATGAGATGGTAAAAATATTAGGGGAACAACCAGGATTTGTACATAAGATGGGAGTAAATCTGAAAAGGAAATTTGAAAGTGTTGTACCTATGTCAATCAATAATGGTAGGAGAGATGGTACCATGAAGTGCAGTCGGTGTAATCAATGTCATGCTATTTTAGAGTAGGAATTTTTGGATATACAGAATAGTTATCATATGAGAGTTAACTTTAGGAAAGGTAATTGCCAAACACAAAATGTGATATATTTGGC
Organism: Protopterus annectens; assembly: GCF_019279795.1. Lineage (NCBI taxonomy): Eukaryota > Metazoa > Chordata > Ceratodontiformes > Protopteridae > Protopterus > Protopterus annectens. The sequence goes on along the minus strand of NC_056742.1, from coordinate 131,278,518 downwards.
TAAGTGCACTAGTTATCCCAGTTTCTATGTGGGGAAGATGGGTAGATGTTTAAGGAATAGAATATATGACCATCTATATACTATTAGGAAACAATATAGTAATAATGCATTATATATGCATATAGAAATGAACAATGAATGTACTACATTTAAATTTGGGATTTTGGAGAGCCTCAAGAGAAATAATAAGGGAGGAAACATCAAGCAGATCTTGGGTGAAAAAGAGATTAGGTGGCAAATTTTATTGAATGCGATTACACCACTAAGTATTAATGACAATATACCCATTAAACCTGTGATAGAAGCCAGAGTAATGAGATAGAGGAAGTTAACATAAATAGTTATGTTTAGAATCAGTATTCATAATGTAAGACAAGCATAATAAATTAACAAAATAAGGTCTTTCAGTTGTACACACACATTGAATAACAGGAAAGTTTGTACTGATGAATGGAAGTCATACTGCTATATGAATATATTTGTTATGGTGCAGGATATATTCTAATTTTAACAACATTTTAATAACAAGTTTTACAAACATTTCTTTTAAACAAATGTTACATTTTTTATGAATATGCATGTATGTATAATTAGGTATATGAATATGCATATTCATTGATGAACGAATGTGATTGGATATGAGGATGTATTTACTGGGCATGTGTTATAGTTTCATGGTTCTGAAGAAGTCTATTTTACTTAGATGAAAGCGCTTAACTAGGTTGTGAATAAAAATATTGTATATTTAGATACTGAATCCTCTTAAAATGACACCAGAAACTTAGCCAATTGTTGAAATCAATAATTTTCTGCTTGTTCTGTGGTATTATTCTGGGTGATGGTAGGATGCTGCTCAAGGCTAGGGTCATACCTGCCTGGGCTACATAACCTGAGAGCTCCTCCTTGTCTCTTTTCATGTAGTCCAGGGAGGTACGCCTCAGATCATTCACACCCACATGTACAATGACAGAGTCATATTTGTACCTGTTGTTGAGGGACATGAGTGAATGCATTATGTGGTGTATCCTGGCACCTGACAGGCAGCTGACTGTTACTTTCTCCTTATTCAACCTAGTGAGTGGGACATCAGTGTGTCTCACTGTCAAGTCACCGATGACTAGTGTGTTGGGCATGCTGTTTTTGCCATAGGAGCTTTGGTTGAGTGGCACACTGTTTAGGAGAGTTATGTGTCTCGTGATTATTATTGTGTTGTGGTTGCAGAGTGCATTTCTGCCTTGGAGGTCTCTGCTGTTTGGGTAGATTGTTATTGAGAGCCTCTGTGAAGGTGGGTGTGTGATTTGGGTTTTTATGCGAAGGCAGTGGCGGTGGTGTGTTCTGTAGGGCTATGTGTTCCTTGTCATTTAGTGCAAGTGTTGACCTTCTCCTCTTGACCAGCTATTACTGTCTTGGCTGGAAAGTGTGTGGCTTCCAATTTGGGTATATAAGTGCATCTCTCACAAGTCTGAGTGTTGGGAGGTAAGAGGAGAGGATTGTCAATGTACAAGAGGCATTTGCTAAATTGCCTCAGGATGCCCAAGTTCACCAGGTTAATAGGAAAAAGCAAAGGGAACTGATGTTTAGACATGCCTGGATGGGGTGGGCTTTAATAAGTACTGGAGCTGTTTCTTTGTAGAACGTTTAGTGCTGGTAGCACTTTTGTGTGCTACAATAATTGCTACAAGAAGTCTGGTAAAGTGCTAAACTAATAAGCTAGTAAAAGTGCAGGAGAGGCGAGAGCTAGCAGATCTAAGGGAAAAATTGAAGAAGAGACTTTAGCACCACTCAGAAGCTTACAAACAGTCCTGGATAAAGCAAATCTGTATCTGGACTAGATTAGTTACAGGAAAGGTGGGAAAGAAGCACAGATGTGGGCTTTTAAATCAGAAAGTTGAAAGAAATGGAAAAAAAACTGCCCAAATGGCCAATAAGGTACAATTTCGGGGCAGACACCACTCCTCTTGTGGTAGATAGGCTACCTAGTGCTTACCACTCCTACTGTGTTTCCCTCCAACACAGAAAGGCTAGGGGAGCTCAGAAGCTTACAAACAGTCCTGGATACAACAAATTGGTACATGGACTAGACTAGTTACAGGAAAGGCAGGAAATAAGTGCAAACATGAGCTTTTAAACCCGAACATTGAAAGAGATGGAAAAACTGCCTAAACGGTCAATAAACTACAATTTCTGGGCCAGAAACCACTCCTCTTGTAGTAGATAGACTACCTAGTGCTTAGCACTCCCACTGATAAGCCTGAAGGCTTTCATCCAACACTGAATAGCTTGGGGGGGGTGCTCAGAAGCATCCCAACAGTCCTGGATACAGCAAATCTGTATCTGGACTAGACTAGTTACAGGAAAGGTGGGAAACAAGCGCAAACATGGGCTTTTAAACCAGAAAGTTGAAAGAGATGGAAAATCTGCCCAAATGGTCAATAAACTACAATTTCTGGGCCAAAGACCACTCCTCTTGTGGTAGATAGGCTACCTAATACTTACCCCTCCCACTGATAAGCTAGAAGTCTTCCCTCCAACACAGAAAGGGTTGGGTTGCTCAGAAGCTTACAAACAGTCCTGGATACAGCAAATTTGTATCTGGACTAGACTAGTTACAGGAAAGGTGAGGAACTAGTGCAAATGTGGGCTTTTAAACCAGAAAGTTGAAAGAGATGGAAAAAATGCCCAAACGTCCAATAAACTACAATTTCTGGGCCAAAAACCACTCCTCTTGTGGTAGATAGGTTACTTAGTGCTTACCACTCCCACTGATAAGCTAGAAGGCTTCCCTCCAACACAGAAAGGCTTGGGGGACTCAGAAGCTTACCAACAGTCCTGGATACAGCAAATCTGTATCTGGACTAGACTAGTTACAGGAAAGGCAGGCAACAAGCTTAGATTTTTTTTTTCAGAATGCAGCTAAAACAGCAGTAAAAACAATTCAAGTGCAGTACACGCTAGCACACTTGAATGAGTAGCAGTAGTAAAGCAAATACAGTTTAAATAAATGCAATTTATTCAAAATGTATTCTGAACTAAATTCAATTGTTGTTTTATTCAACTCTGAACATTTAAAACATGCCAAAATATATTTATCAGCTGAGAAGCACACTCAGAACACAAGGAGATTTTTTTGTTAGTAAAGTGTAAGGGAAGGAAGGAGGAGCAGAAAATAATTCAAGTTTAAGAACCTAAGAGGGCTGGCCTTCTCAAATGCTACCTCTGTATTAGGTAGAATAAACACTAGACTGGGAGGAGTGTCCTAGATCAAGTTTACATTAGGGGCGGGCAACCGCAAAGCCACCAACCATAACAAACACCACAGAAATAGGGTGGGTGGGAGAGAGAAAACCAGTTTCAGAACACATCAGAAACAAAAAATAATGCTAGGAAAATTGGTCATTTTGGGCCAGTTTCTAGCTTTTTCCAGCCCCCTGGTATAAAACGCGGTAAACGCACGTTTTTCAGCTTGTACCTACTCAGCACAGACTCCACGTGGGCCAGCAGAGTAATCCAGGCTGCAGAGAGCTGAATAAGCGACTTTTCTTGATACTAAGTATATTTTTTGTTGCTTTCCACATCTGAATACCTAGCGACTGTATTTCGCCTGCCTTTCTGTTACATTGAAGCTGTTTTTACTGCATTTAACTTAATATTGCACTTGGAATCCTTGTTTGTTACTATTTGACTGTATTTGTAGCAAATTCTTCTGTGTAAGCTGTAGTAGCTGATTCATAGCATTTATAAGTGTTTGCTGTACCTGTTTCCGCCTGTTTTGTGAAAAAAGAAAAAGAGAAAAAAATCTCTTGTTTTTCCTGCTTTACTAGTTTAGTCCAGTTTCAGAGTTGCTGATTCCTGGGCTTTGGTTGTAGTTCCTGTGTACTGTTTCCTTGCCTTATTTGGGGTAGAGGAAGTTACCTTGCTTACCAGTGGGAGTGGGAAGCATTGAGCTGCCTTTTGTCCAGTTTTGTGAGGTTACAGCCAGTAACTAGTAGTTTATTGGTCGTTTTGGGCCAGTTTCTAGCTTTTCCAGCCCCTGGTATAAATCATGTAAACGCGAGTTTTTCAGCTTGTACCTACTCAGCACAGACTCCACGTGGGCCAGCAGATTAATCCAGGCTGCAGAGAGCTGAATAAGCGACTTTTCTTGATACTAAGTATAATTTTTGTTGCTTTCCACATCTGAATACCTAGCGACTGTATTTCGCCTGCCTTTCTGTTACATTGAAGCAGTTTTTACTGCATTTAACTTAATATTGCACTTGGAATCCTTGTTTGTTACTATTTGACTGTATTTGTAGCAAATTCTTCTGTGTAAGCTGTAGTAGCTGATTCATAGCATTTATAAGTGTTTGCTGTACCTGTTTCTGCCTGTTTTGTGAAAAAAAAAAAAGAGAAAAAAAAATATCTCTTGTTTTTCCTGCTTTACTAGTTTAGTCCAGTTTCAGAGTTGCTGATTCCTGGGCTTTGGTTGTAGTTCCTGTGTACTGTTTCCTTGCCTTATTTGGGGGAGAGGAAGTTACCTTGCTTACCAGTGGGAGTGGGAAGCATTGAGCTGCCTTTTGTCCAGTTTTGTGAGGTTACAGCCAGTAACTAGTAGTTTATTGGTCGTTTTGGGCCAGTTTCTAGCTTTTCCAGCCCCCTGGTATAAAACGCGGTAAACGCGCGTTTTTCAGCTTGTACCTACTCAGCACAGACTCCACGTGGGCCAGCAGAGTAATCCCGGCTGCAGAGAGCTGAATAAGCAACTTTTCTTGATACTAAGTATATTTTTTGTTGCTTTCCACATCTGAATACCTAGCGACTGTATTTAGCCTGCCTTTCTGTTACATTGAAGCTGTTTTTACTGCATTTAACTTAATATTGCACTTGGAATCCTTGTTTGTTACTATTTGACTGTATTTGTAGCAAATTCTTCTGTGTAAGCTGTAGTAGCTGATTCATAGCATTTATAAGTGTTTGCTGTACCTGTTTCTGCCTGTTTTGTGAAATAAAAAGAAAAAAGAAAAAATATCTCTTGTTTTTCCTGCTTTACTAGTTTAGTCCAGTTTCAGAGTTGCTGATTCCTGGGCTTTGGTTGTAGTTCCTGTGTACTGTTTCCTTGCCTTATTTGGGGGAGAGGAAGTTACCTTGCTTACCAGTGGGAGTGGGAAGCATTGAGCTGCCTTTTGTCCAGTTTTGTGAGGTTACAGCCAGTAACTAGTAGTTTATTGGTCGTTTTGGGCCAGTTTCTAGCTTTTTCCAGCCCCCTGGTATAAATCGCGGTAAACGCGAGTTTTTCAGCTTGTACCTACTCAGCACAGACTCCACGTGGGCCAGCAGATTAATCCAGGCTGCAGAGAGCTGAATAAGCGACTTTTCTTGATACTAAGTATATTTTTTGTTGCTTTCCACATCTGAATACCTAGCGACTGTATTTCGCCTGCCTTTCTGTTACATTGAAGCTGTTTTTACTGCATTTAACTTAATATTGCACTTGGAATCCTTGTTTGTTACTATTTGACTGTATTTGTAGCAAATTCTTCTGTGTAAGCTGTAGTAGCTGATTCATAGCATTTATAAGTGTTTGCTGTACCTGTTTCTGCCTGTTTTGTGAAAAAAAGAAGAAAAAAGAAAAAAATATCTCTTGTTTTTCCTGCTTTACTAGTTTAGTCCAGTTTCAGAGTTGCTGATTCCTTGGCTTTGGTTGTAGTTCCTGTGTACTGTTTCCTTGCCTTATTTGGGGGAGAGGAAGTTACCTTGCTTACCAGTGGGAGTGGGAAGCATTGAGCTGCCTTTTGTCCAGTTTTGTGAGGTTACAGCCAGTAACTAGTAGTTTATTGGTCATTTTGGGCCAGTTTCTAGCTTTTTCCAGCCCCCTGGTATAAAACGCGCGTTTTTCAGCTTGTACCTACTCAGCACAGACTCCACGTGGGCCAGCAGAGTAATCCAGGCTGCAGAGAGCTGAATAAGCGACTTTTCTTGATACTAAGTATATTTTGTGTTGCTTTCCACATCTGAATACCTAGCGACTGTATTTCGCCTGCCTTTCTGTTACATTGAAGCTGTTTTTACTGCATTTAACTTAATATTGCACTTGGAATCCTTGTTTGTTACTATTTGACTGTATTTGTAGCAAATTCTTCTGTGTAAGCTGTAGTAGCTGATTCATAGCATTTATAAGTGTTTGCTGTACCTGTTTCTGCCTGTTTTGTGAAAAAAAAAAGAAAAAAAAAAATATCTCTTGTTTTTCCTGCTTTACTAGTTTAGTCCAGTTTCAGAGTTGCTGATTCCTGGGCTTTGGTTGTAGTTCCTGTGTACTGTTTCCTTGCCTTATTTGGGGGAGAGGAAGTTACCTTGCTTACCAGTGGGAGTGGGAAGCATTGAGCTGCCTTTTGTCCAGTTTTGTGAGGTTACAGCCAGTAACTAGTAGTTTATTGGTCGTTTTGGGCCAGTTTCTAGCTTTTTCCAGCCCCCTGGTATAAAACGCGGTAAACGCGCGATTTTCAGCTTGTACCTACTCAGCACAGACTCCACGTGGGCCAGCAGAGTAATCCAGGCTGCAGAGAGCTGAATAAGCAACTTTTCTTGATACTAAGTATATTTTTGTTGCTTTCCACATCTGAATACCTAGCGACTGTATTTCGCCTGCCTTTCTGTTACATTGAAGCTGTTTTTACTGCATTTAACTTAATATTGCACTTGGAATCCTTGTTTGTTACTATTTGACTGTATTTGTAGCAAATTCTTCTGTGTAAGCTGTAGTAGCTGATTCATAGCATTTATAAGTGTTTGCTGTACCTGTTTCTGCCTGTTTTGTGAAAAAAAAAAGAAAAAAGAAAAAATATCTCTTGTTTTTCCTGCTTTACTAGTTTAGTCCAGTTTCAGAGTTGCTGATTCCTGGGCTTTGGTTGTAGTTCCTGTGTACTGTTTCCTTGCCTTATTTGGGGAGAGGAAGTTACCTTGCTTACCAGTGGGAGTGGGAAGCATTGAGCTGCCTTTTGTCCAGTTTTGTGAGGTTACAGCCAGTAACTAGTAGTTTATTGGTCGTTTTGGGCCAGTTTCTAGCTTTTTCCAGCCCCCTGGTATAAAACGCGGTAAACGCGTTTTTCAGCTTGTACCTACTCAGCACAGACTCCACGTGGGCCAGCAGAGTAATCCCGGCTGCAGAGAGCTGAATAAGCGACTTTTCTTGATACTAAGTATATTTTTTGTTGCTTTCCACATCTGAATACCTAGCGACTGTATTTCGCCTGCCTTTCTGTTACATTGAAGCTGTTTTTACTGCATTTAACTTAATATTGCACTTGGAATCCTTGTTTGTTACTATTTGACAGTATTTGTAGCAAATTCTTCTCTGTAAGCTGTAGTAGCTGATTCATAGCATTTATAAGTGTTTGCTGTACCTGTTTCTGCCTGTTTTGTGAAAAAAAAAAAAAAAGAAAAAATATCTCTTGTTTTTCCTGCTTTACTAGTTTAGTCCAGTTTCAGAGTTGCTGATTCCTGGGCTTTGGTTGTAGTTCCTGTGTACTGTTTCCTTGCCTTATTTGGGGGAGAGGAAGTTACCTTGCTTACCAGTGGGAGTGGGAAGCATTGAGCTGCCTTTTGTCCAGTTTCGTGAGGTTACAGCCAGTAACTAGTAGTTTATTGGTTGTTTTGGGCCAGTTTCTAGCTTTTTCCAGCCCCCTGGTATAAAACGCGGTAAACGCGCGTTTTTCAGCTTGTACCTACTCAGCACAGACTCCACGTGGGCCAGCAGAGTAATCCCGGCTGCAGAGAGCTGAATAAGCAACTTTTCTTGATACTAAGTATATTTTTTGTTGCTTTCCACATCTGAATACCTAGCGACTGTATTTCGCCTGCCTTTCTGTTACATTGAAGCTGTTTTTACTGCATTTAACTTAATATTGCACTTGGAATCCTTGTTTGTTACTATTTGACTGTATTTGTAGCAAATTCTTCTGTGTAAGCTGTAGTAGCTGATTCATAGCATTTATAAGTGTTTGCTGTACCTGTTTCTGCCTGTTTTGTGAAAAAAAAGAAAAAGAAGAAATATCTCTTGTTTTTCCTGCTTTACTAGTTTAGTCCAGTTTCAGAGTTGCTGATTCCTGGGCTTTGGTTGTAGTTCCTGTGTACTGTTTCCTTGCCTTATTTGGGTGAGAGGAAGTTACCTTGCTTACCAGTGGGAGTGGGAAGCATTGAGCTGCCTTTTGTCCAGTTTTGTGAGGTTACAGCCAGTAACTAGTAGTTTATTGGTCGTTTTGGGCCAGTTTCTAGCTTTTCCAGCCCCCTGGTATAAAATGCGGTAAACGCGCGTTTTTCAGCTTGTACCTACTCAGCACAGACTCCACGTGGGCCAGCAGAGTAATCCCGGCTGCAGAGAGCTGAATAAGCGACTTTTCTTGATACTAAGTATATTTTTTGTTGCTTTCCACATCTGAATACCTAGCGACTGTATTTCGCCTGCCTTTCTGTTACATTGAAACTGTTTTTACTGCATTTAACTTAATATTGCACTTGGAATCCTTGTTTGTTACTATTTGACTGTATTTGTAGCAAATTCTTCTCTGTAAGCTGTAGTAGCTGATTCATAGCATTTATAAGTGTTTGCTGTACCTGTTTCTGCCTGTTTTGTGAAAAAAAAGAAAAAAAGAAAAAAATATCTCTTGTTTTTCCTGCTTTACTAGTTTAGTCCAGTTTCAGAGTTGCTGATTCCTGGGCTTTGGTTGTAGTTCCTGTGTACTGTTTCCTTGCCTTATTTGGGGGAGAGGAAGTTACCTTGCTTACCAGTGGGAGTGGGAAGCATTGAGCTGCCTTTTGTCCAGTTTTGTGAGGTTACAGCCAGTAACTAGTAGTTTATTGGTCGTTTTGGGCCAGTTTCTAGCTTTTTCCAGCCCCTTGGTATAAAAGCAGCGTAAGCCTTGCGTTAGCGATTTAGTGCGATTTAGCCCGGAGCTGCCACTGTTGCACACTAGGGCAGCGCCGGTTAGGCAGGGCCACTGTTGCACACTAGGGCAGCGCCGGTTAGGCAGGTTTAAACTATTCGGGCTACCTAAAGTCCACTCTTCAAAATTTCCCTTAAAACTACCTTCCTCGAACTATACTACTGATCTAATCAGCGTATCCTATAACTAAAAAGATCATCTCCACTTGACTCCAAGTAGACTATTCTCTATCTGTTAAACCTAGCACTTGCTCCTACAGTACTTATTACCTTGATATGGCACTCTTGTCATAGATAGTACCCCAAAAAGGTAACCCCCCATTTCTCGGTCACCCACGTCCCCCTGAATCTTTTTTAAAGTTTTGTCTATCCTTCTAGCATGTCGAGGGATCAGTTGCTAGTATCCTCTCCTGCTCAGCTGGTGAACCTGGGAATACTGAGGCAATGTTACAATTGCCTCATGTACACAGACAACCCTCTCCTCCTCCCACAAAACACAAATACATGCGAGAGATGCAACTATACGGCCAAACTGGAGGCTGAGCTCTCTCAACACAGGACTGGCAAGACCAGTCAGGAGGAGAAGGTTACCACACACACTATAGACCCAGTCTCACATAGCACCATTACAACCTCAAATCATACACATAAACACACAAAGACATACTCAGAGGCTCTGATCAAAAATCTACCAAAACAGCAGAGGCCACTAAAGCAGACACCCAAACAACCACCACCTCAGAACACAACACCTGCAACACATAGACCTCACAGTCAGAGTGTCAAACAGTCACAGCCCTTAAGGCCAAACACAATGCCAGACACACTAGTCATTGGTGACTCCATAGTCAGACACACTGACGTCCCGCTCACCAGACTGAGTAAGGATAAGGTCACAGTAAGCTGCCTGTCGGGCGCTAGAATCCGCCACATAACACAAGCACTCAGGTCTCTCAACAGCAAGTACAAATATGACTCAGTCATTGTCCACGCTGGTGTAAACGACCTGAGAAGTACCTCCTTGGACTACATGAAAAGAGACATCGAGGAGCTCTCTGATTATGTAGCCCAGGCAGGTATGATCCTGACCTTGAGCAGTATCCTACCTTCACCAAGAGTGATGCCACAATACAGAGATAAGATGATCAGCTTTAACAATTGGCTTAAACACTGGTGTCATTCAAAGGGGATCCAGTATCTGTCTGCCTGGGATGACATGCTGGACAAGCCACGCTGCTTTGCAAGGGACGGCTTGCACCTGTCACCCCTGGGATTCCGGATATTGGCAAAGGCTCTTGCCACCCCCATAGTGCCTTTTTTAGGCAAGGCTCAAATTCTAAACCTACCACCCTAGAACACAAAAAAGGAAAACAACTAAGGGTAATGCTGCTCAATGCCAGAAGTCTAAATCTCAAAATGCACGCACTCGAGGCCCTTCTCAGTATGGAGAACATCGATGTCTGTGCTGTGACAGAAACCTGGTTCAAGGCTCCTGAGAGCACCCCAGCGCTATCAGGTTTTACCTCATATCATGCGTTCCGGCCCCAAAATCCGGACAATACCAAGAAAGGAGGGGGGGTATCCATATTCATCAAGGACACCCACACCTCAAGACTGGTGGCAACGCACGATGCATCGGAGACCATCCAGGTGCAATTAACCATAGGCAAGACTGCTCTGCAAATTGTAGCATGTTACAGGCCACCCTCACAAACTCAGGAACCTCACATGGCCTTCCTGAAAACACTAGAGGGGATAAATGTATCACCAAACACCATCATACTAGGTGACTTCAATTACCCAAATATAGACTGGGAACACTACTCAAGCCCAAACACCCTAGCCCAAAAGTTCCTGGAATTCATAAACTCAAATGCCATGGAACAACTAGTCACCATCCCCACAAGAGGAGATAACATACTTGATCTCATCATCATGAACATGGGAGCACAATGTTCAACACCAGAAGTATACCCCTCACTGGTGAGATCAGATCACAAACTAATCTCGCTGGAGGTCCTCATCCCACCCCACCTGAAATAAAAAAGACCACAGTAAAGAACTTCTCAAAAGCCGACTTCACACTTCTAAAGACTAGTGTGGTCTCCTTTAAGGCCCCCGAGCCGGTGGAAAACAGTACTCAAGCTGCTGAATCACTTACAAACACCTTCTACCAGCACCTGCAGGACTGCATGGATAAGGCAATCCCAAACAAAACAAAGACTCTTAGTACCAAAGGCAAGCGTCCAGTCTGGTGGACCCCAGCCATAAACAAACTCTACAATAAAAGGAGGAAGCTACTACAAGATAGAGCAAAATCCTTAAAAGGTAAGACACCCTTGATCACTATAAGTAAAAAACTAAGAGCTCTCATAAAATCCTCCAAAGCAAATTTAGAGAGAAAAATAGCTAAAGACTCAAAAGACAATCATAAGGCCTTCTTTAGCTATGTTAGAAACCTAGGAGGAAACTCCCAGATATGCTCAGAACTAGTTCAAAATGATGTGAAGATTACTGATCCTACAGACATTGCCAACATACTGGCTGACAGGTTCAGTGCAAACTTCTCCCCTCCCCAAAACGAGAGATATCTATACCAAACGATTGCAGCCCCGCAAACATCTGCAGCGCACAAGTGAGAACTGCTCCCACCAAAGCAAAAAAACACAGCATCCATGGGACCTGATGGTGTCCCCGGCTGTGTGCTCCACGAACTCAATGAGGAATTAAACCCACAGCTAGGACAGCTGTTTAATCAAAGTCTTACCTCTGGATACGCACTCCAGGAGTGGCGCACTGCAACTGTGGTCCCACTTCACAAAGGCGGTGCCTCCACCGACCCTGGAAATTACCGCCCATTAGCTTGACAAGCCTTATCTGCAAAGCCATGGAGAGGATCATAATGGACCTCATAAATAAAGACACAGGGAATTTGCAGACTTTGGATCCAACCCAGTTTGGCTTTGTCAAAGGCAGATCATGTCTTTTAAACTTGGTTGACTTCTTGAAACAGTCACCAAAGCCATTGACGAGGAAAGGCAGTCCATACAGCCTACCTCGATCTGGCTAAGGCCTTCGATACAATACCCCACTCGGGTATCATTGAAAAACTCATCAGCTTAAATGTTAACCCATACATCACAAGATGGGTTGCAAACTGGCTGAGTGACAGAACCCACAGGGTCAGAATTGCTGGCGCCATGTCAGACTCAAAGCCTGTCACAAGTGGTGTCCCACAGGGCTCAGTCCTGGGCCCACTCTTGTTTGGCATCTACTTTTCCGAAGTACAAGCAAACACAGGAGGGTTATGGCTGACAAAGTTTGCAGATGACTGCAAACTGGACGCCATAGTAGAAAACACATCTGACACAGATATCCTTCAGAAGGGTCTCACAGAAACGGATAACTGGTGCCAGAGCCACGGCCTGAAGTTAAATGCCAAAAAATGCATAGTCATACCCTTTGGGAAAAACAAGGTTACCCCTAGCTACCAAATAGGTGGCAATCCACTGAGTGCAGAAGAAGTTATCAGGGACTTGGGGACCCAGGTTGATAGTAGTCTGTCATTCGACACCCATGTAGCTAAAGTAGTTAGGAAGACCTTCTACATTGCCCACCTTATCATGAAGGGATTCTCATCTAGATCAAGGGAGGTCATAGTCTCCCTTTACTCATCACTCATTAGACCAATGATTGAGTACAATGCCCCATTCGGGATGTATCTGACCCGACACTTGCAGCAGCTGGAGAGGCCACAAAAGTTCCTCACCAAAAGGATAAAGGGTCTCAAAAATCTGTCCTATGCTGCCCGACTGAAAGAACTCCAGCTCTATTCAGTCGCCACCGCTTGCTCAGAGGTGACCTTTGCCTAACATACAAGGCGATGTCAAACCCAGATTTGATGAATATGCTTCACCTCAAAAAATCTAGATCCATCAGAGCCACAAGGGCGGGAGACTTAAACCTCGACACGGCTATTAATAGGACGTGCTGGAGGGATAGATTCATCACCCAAAGACTCCCTATGCTGTGGAACAAAATCCCGGTACATGTGAGGCAGAGCACCTCGCTGGCCTTGTTCAAGAGAAATCTTGACCAATGGATGGGAGATCGCAGATATACCCCAGGGATTACCTCAGTGTCACTGCTCGACAGAGGCACAGCAAAATAATGGGTATAGTTCCCCATACTAAAGGGGTGGCGTAAGCCACAAAACGATGGGCTAGGCTTGTAAATGCCCTCGGGCAGATAGCCTAGTATGAACCTATGAACCTATGAACCTATATAAAATAATGCAGTCAGCAAATACATACCAGCAAATATATAAAATAATTCAGTCAGCAAATATATAAAATAACTCAGTCAGGCAAAAATTAAGACAATACAGAACTCTGAAAAGTGAAAGTGACAAAAATTATACTTATCAGCGATATACTTTCAGTTTGTTTGAGACCACTCTTCACACAAAACACAAGGAGTTTCTGAGAGTGTATGCAGGAATTTATAAACATAAGCTATGTTTAAATCAGCAAGACTTGAAGCAATCAGATAACAAAAAAGCTGTTATTCCAGTTTTATAAACTTTAACACCACCACAGGAATGGGGGGGGGGGCAGGGAGACCAGTTTCAGAACAGATCAGAAACAAAAAACAATGCCAGCAAATATATAAAATAATTCAGTCAGAAAATATATAAAATAATTCAGTCAGCAAAAATTAAGACAATGCAGAACTCTGAAAAGTGAAAGTGCCAAGAATTATACTTTGCAGTGATATATTTCCAGATTGCTTGTCAGCACTCTTCACTCAGAACACAAGTGGTTTCTAACAGTGTATGCAGGAATTTACAAACAGGGCCTATCTTTAAATCAGCAACCCTTGAAGCAATCAGATAAAAAAGCTGTTAGACCACTTTTGTAAACTTTAACACCACCACAAGAATGGGGAGGGGCAGTTTCAGAACAGATCAGAAAAAAAAAAACAATGCCAGCAACTATATAAAATAATTCAGTCAGGCAAAAATTAAGACAACGCAGAACTCAGAAAAGTGAATGTGCCAAGAATTATACTTATCAGGGATATATTTCCAGATTGTTTGAGAGCACTCTTGAGTCAGAACACAAGGAGTTTCTCACAGTGTATGCAGGAATGTAGAAACATGGGCTATTGTTTCAATCAGCAAGCCTTGAAGCAATCAGATAAAAAATATGTAAGACCAGTGTTATAAACTTTAACACCACCACAGGAAAAGGGGGGAACCAATTTCAGAAAAGATCAGAAACAAAAAACAATGCCAGTAAATAAATAAAATAATTCAATCAGGCAAAAATTAAGACAAGGCAGAATTCTGAAAAGTGAAAGTGCCAAGAATTATACTTATCTGTGATATATTTCCAGAGTGTTTCAGAGCATTCTTCAGTCAGAACAAAGGGAGTTTCTAACAGTTTATGCAGGAATTTACAAACAGGAGGTATTTTTAAATCAGCAAGCCTTGAAGGAATCAGATAACAAAAAAGCTGTTAGATCAGTTTTATAAACTTTAACACTACAACAGGAATGGGGGGAACCAGTTTCAAAACAGATCAGAAACAAAAGACAATGCCAGCAAATATATAAAACAATTCAGTCAGCAAATATATAAAATAATTCAGTCAGGCAAAAATTAAGACAATGCAGAACTCTGAAAAGTGAAAATGCCAAAAATTATACTTATCAACAATATATTTCCTGCTTTTATGAGAGCACTCTTCAGTCAGAACACAAGAGGTTTCTAACAGTGTATGCAGGAATTTATAAATTGGGGCTATTTTTAAATCAGCAAGCCTTGAAGCAAGCAGATAAAAAAGCGGTTAGACCAGTTCTATAAACTTTAACACCACATCAGGCATGGGGGACCAGTTTCAGAACAGACCAGAAACAAAAAACAGTGCCAGCAAATATATAAAATAATTCAGTCAGCATATATAGAAAATAATTTAGTCAGACAAAAATTAAGACAATTCAGAACTCAGAAAAGTGAAAGTGCCAAGAATTATACTTTTCAGTGATGTATTTCCAGATTGTTTGAGAGCACTCTTCAGCCAGAACACAATGAATTTCTAACAGTGTATGCAGGAATTTACAAACAGGGCCTATTTTAAAATCAGCAACCCTTGAAGCAAGCAATTATAAAAAAGCTGTTAGACCAGTTTTGTAAACTTTAACACCACCATAAGAATGGGGGTGGGACCAGATTCAGAACTGATCAGAAAGAAAAAACAATGCCAGCAAATATATAAAATAATTCAGTCAGCAAATATATAAAATAATTCAGTCAGCCAAAAATTAAGACAATGCATAACTCTGAAAAGTGAATGTGCTAAGAATTATACTTATCAGTGATATATTTCCAGATTGTTTGAGAGCATTTGTTGGTCAGAACACAAATAATTAACAGTATATGCAGGAATTTATAAACAGGGGCTATTTTTAAATCAGTAAGCCTTGAAGCAATCAGAAAAAAAATCTGTTATACCAGTTTTATAAACTTTAATGCAACCACAGGAATGGGGGAACTAGTTTCAGAACAGATCAAAAAGAAAAAACAATGCCAGTAAATATATAAAATAATTAAATCAGGCAAAAATTTCGACAATGCAGATCTGTGGAAGTGAAAGTGCCAAGAATTAAACTTATCAGCGACATATTTCCAGATTGTTTGAGAACACTTTTCAGTCAGAACACACGTAGTTCTAACAGTGTATGCAGGAATTTACAAACAGGGGCTATTTGTAAAGCAGCAAGCCATGAAGGAATCGATAAATAAAAGTGGTTTGACCAGTTTTATAAACTTTAATACCACCACAGGAATGGGGGATCCAGTTTCAGAACAGATCAGAAACAAAAAACAATGCCAGCATATATAAAATTATTCAGTCACCAAATCTATAAAATAATTCAGATAGACAAAAATTAAGACACTGCAAAACTCTGAAAAGTGAAAGTGCCAAGAATTATACTTTTCAGTGATGTATTTCCAGATTGTTTGAAAGCACTCTTCAGTCAGAACACAATGAATTTCTAACAGTGTATGCAGGAATTTACAAAACAGGGCCTATTTTAAAATCAGCAACCCTTGAAGCAATCAATTAACAAAAAAGCTGTTAGACCAATTTTGTAAACTTTAACACCACCATAGGAATGGGGGTGGGACCAGATTCAGAACAGATCAGAGAGAAAAAACAATTTCAGCAAATATATAAATTAATTCAGTCAGCAAATATATAAAATAATTCAGTCAGGCAAAGATTAAGACAATGCAGAACTCTGAAATGTGAATGTGCAAAGAATTATATTTATCAGTGATATATTTCCAGATTGTTTGAGAACTTTTTCAGTCAGAACACAATGAGTTTCTAACAGTGTATGCAGGAATTTATAAACAGGGGCTATTTTTAAATCAGCAAGCCTTGAAGGAATCAGATAACAGAAAAGCTGTTAGACCAGTTTTATAAAGGTTAACACCACCACAGGGATAGGGGCAATCAGTTTCAGAACAGATCAAAAACAAAAAACAATGCCAGTAAATAAATAAAATCATTCAGCTACAATATAAAATAATTCAGTCAGGCAAAAATGAAGACAATGCAGAACTCATAAAAGTGAAAGTGCCAAAAATTATACTTAGTAATATATTTCCCAATTTTTTGAGAGCACTCTTCAGTCAGAAAACAAGGAGTTTCTAACAGTGTATGCAGGAATTTATAAACTGGGGCTATTGTTAAATGAGCAAGCCTTGAAGAAATCAGATAACAAAAAAACTGTTAGACCAGTTTTATAAACTTTAACACCACCTCAGGCATGGGGGGAGGACCAGTTTAAGAACAGATTAGAAACAGAAAAAAGTGCCAGCAAATATATAAAATATATCAGACAGCATACTTATAAAATAATTGAGTCAGGTAAAAATTAAGACAATTCAGAACTCTGAAAAGTGAAAGTGGCAAAAATTATACTTATCAATGATATATTTCCAGATTGCTTGAGAGCACTCTTCAGTCAGAACACAAGGAGTTTTTAACAGTGCATGCAGGAATTTACAAACAGGGGATATTTTTAATCAGTAAGACTTTGAGGAATCAGATAAAAAAAGCTGTTAAACCTATTTTATAAACTTTAACACTGTCACAGAAATAGGGAGGAAACTAGTTTCAGAACAGATCAGAAACAAAAAAAACAATGCCAGCACATATATAAATAATTCAGTCGGCAAATATATAAAATAATTCAGTCAGGCAAAAATGAAGACAATGCAGAACTCTGAACAGGAGTGGCCTTAGGTCAACTGGCTCCATGGCACCCCCCACCACACCACCTGCTGGCCCCATCCTGGTCTACCTACAGCAAATAAATACTGAAAATGTGCCCCTGCTACAGAGGCACCCTAGGCAGCTGCCTAATTGGCCTATGCCTATGGCCGGCTATGACTCTGAAAGTGAAAGTGCCAAGAATAACACTTGTTACTGATATATTTCCTGATTTTTTGAGAACACTCTTCAGTCAGAACACAAGGAGTTTCTAACCGTGTATGCAGAAATTTAAAAAAATGGGGCTATTTTTCAATCCGCAAGCCTTGAAGCAAGCAGATAAAAAAACTGTTAGAGCAGTTTTATAAACTTTAACACCACCTCAGGCGTAGGGGTGGACCAGTTTCAGAACAGAAAAGAAACAAAAAACAGTGCCAGCAGATATATAAAATAATTCAGTCAGCATATATATAAAATAATTTAGTCAGGCAAAAATTAAGACAATGCAGAATTCTGAAATGTGAAAATGCCAAGAATTATACTTATCTGCGATATATTTCCAGATTGTTTGAGAGCTCTCTTCAGTCAGAACACAAGGAATTTCTAACAGTATATGCAGGAATTTACAAACACTGGCTATTTTTAAATTAGCAAGCCTTGAAGGAATCAGATAACAAAAATGCTGTTAGACCAGTTTTATAAACTTTAACACCACCACAGGAATTGGGGGAACCTGTTTCAGAACAGATCAAAACCAAAAAAAAGTCAGCAAATAAATAAAATCAACCATTCAGCCAATATATAAAATAATTCAGTCAGGCAAAAATTAAGACAATGCTGAACTCATAAAAGTGAAAGTGCAAAAATTATACTTATCAGTGATATATTTCCAGATTTTTGAGGGTGCTCTTCAGTCAGAACACAAGGAGTTTCTAACAGAGTATACAGGAATTTATTAACTGGGGCTATTGTTAAATCAGAAAGCCTTGAAGCGAGCAAATAAAAAAGCTGTTTGACCAGTTTTATAAACTTTAACACCACCTCAGGCATGGGGGAGGACCAGTTTAAGAACAGATCAGAAACAGAAAAAAGTGCCAGAAAAAATATATAAAATATATCAGACAGCATACATATAAAATAACTGAGTCAGGCAACAATTAAGACAACGCAGAACTCTGGAAAGTGAAAGTGCCAAAAATTATACTTATCAATGATATATTTCCAGATTGCTTGAGAACACTCTTCAGTCAGAACACAAGGCGTTTTTAACAGTGCATGCAGGAATTTACAAACAGGGAATATTTTTAATCAGTAATCCTTTAAGGAATCAGATAAAAAAAGCTGTTAGACCCATTTTATAAACTTTAACACTGTCACAGGAATAGGGAGGAAACTAGTTTTAGAACAGATCAGAAATAAAAAACAATGCCAGCACATATATAAACTAATTCAGTCAGCAAATATATAAAATAATTCAGTAAGGCAAAAATTAAGACAATGCAGGACTCTGAAAGTGAAAGTGCGAAGAATAATACTTGTCACTGATATAGTTCCTGATTTTTTGAGAGCACTCTTCAGTCAGAACACAAGGAGTTTCTAACCATGTATGCAGAAATTTTAAAAAAACTGGGGCTATTTGTAAATCAGCAAGCCTTGAAGCAAGCAGATAAAAAACTGTTAGACCAGTTTTATAAACTTTAACACCACCTCAGGCATGGGGGGGGGGGTTCAGAACAGAACCACAAAACAGTGCCAGCAAATATATAAAATAATTCAGTCAGCATATATATAAAATAATTTAGTCAGGCAAAAAAATAAGACAATGCAGAACTCAGAAATGTGAAAGTGCCAAGAATTATACTTTTCAGTTATATATTTCCAGATTCTTTGAGAACACTCTTCAGTAAGAACACAAGGAGATTCTAACAGTGCATACAGGAATTTACAAACAGGGCCTATTTTAAAATCAGCAACCCATGAAGCAATCAGATAAAAAATCTGTTAGACCAGTTTTATAAAGGTTAACACCACCACAGGAATAGAAGGCATCAGTTTCAGAACAGATCAAAAATAAAAAACAATTCCAGGAAATAAATAAAATCATTCATTCAGCTAATATATGAAATAATTCAGTCAGGCAAAAATTAAGACAATGCAGAGCTCATAAAAGTGAAAGTGCCAAAAATTATACTTATCAGCGATATATTTCCAGATTTTTTGAGAGCACACTTCAGTCAAAACACAAGGAGTTTCTAACAGTGTATGCAGGAATTTATAAACTGGGGCTACTGTTAAATTGTCAAGCCTTGAAGCAAGCTGATAAAAAAGCTGTTAGACCAGTTTTATAAGCTTTAACACCACCTTAGGCATGGGGGGAGGACCAGTTTAAGAACAGATCAGAAATAAAAAATAAGTGGCAGCAAATATATAAAACATATCAGACAGCATACATATAAAATAATTGAGTCAGGCAAAAATTAAGACAATGCAGAACTCTGAAAAGTGAAAGTGCCAAAAATTATGCGTATCAATGATATATTTCCAGATTGCTTGAGAGCACTCTTCAGTCAGAATACAAGGAGTTTTTAACAGTGCATGCAGGAATTTATAAACGGGATATTTTTAATCAGTAAGCCCTTAAGGAATCAGATAAAAATAAAAAGCTGTTAGACCCATTTTATAAACTTTAACACTGCCACAGGAATAGGGAGGAAACTAGTTTCAGAACAGATCAGAAAAAAAAACAATGCCAGCACATATAAAAAAATAATTCAGTCAGCAAATATATAAAATAATTCAGTCAGGCAAAAATTAAGACAATGCAGAAATCTGAAAGTGAAAGTGCCAAGAATAATACTTGTCACCGATATATTTCCTGTTTTTTTGAGAGGACTCTTCAGTCAGAACACAAGAAGTTTCTAACTGTGCATGCAAAAAATAAAAACAAAACTGGGGCTATTTTAAAATCAGCAAGCCTTGAAGTAAGCAGATAAAAAACTGTCAGACCAGTTTTATAAACTTTAACACCACATCAGGCATGGGGGGGGGGGGGCAGTTTCAGAACAGAACCAAAAACTGTGCCAGCAAATATATAAAATAATTCAGTCAGCATATATATAAAATAATTTAGTCAGGCAAAAAAATAAGACAATCCAGAACTCAGAAAAGTGAAAGTGCCAAGAATTATACTTTTCAGTGTTATATTTCCAGATTCTTTGAGAGCACACTTCAGTAAGAACACAAGGAGACTCTAACAGTGCATACAGGAATTTACAAACAAGGCATATTTTAAAATCAGCAACCCTTGAAGCAATAAGATAAAACATCTGTTAGACCAGTTTTATAAACTTTAACACCACCACAGGAATAAGGGAGAACCATTTTCAGAAAACAAAAAACAGTGCCAGCAAATATATAAAATAATTCAGTCAGCAAATATATAAAATAATTCAGTCAGGCAAAAATTAAGACAATGCAGACCTCAGAAAATGAAAGTGCCAAGAATTAAACTTATCAGTGATATATTTCCAGATGGTTTGAGAGCACTCTTCAGTCAGAACACAAGGAGTTTGTAACAGTGTATGAAGGAATTTACAGACAAGGGCTATTTTTAAATCAACAGCCTTGAAGCAATCAAATAACAAAAAGCTGTTAGACCAGTTTTATAAACTTTAACACCACCACAGGAATGGGAAGGAACCAGTTTCAGAACAGGTCAGAAACAAACAAAAAAAAAAACAATGCCAGCAAATATATAAAATAATTCAGTCAGCAAATATATAAAATAATTCAGTCAGGCAAAAATTAAGACAATGCAGAAGTCTGAAAAGTGAAAGCGCCAAGAATTATACTTATTAGCGATATATTTCCAGATTGTTTGAGAACACTCTTCAGTCAGAAAACAAGGTGTTTTTAAAAGTATATGCGTGAAATTACAAATGGGGCTATTTATAAAAAAGCAAGTCTTGAAGCAATCAGATAACAAAAAAGCTGTTAGACCAGTGTTATAAACTTTAACACCATCACATGAATGGGGGGGGGGGTCAGTTTCTGAACAGATCAGAATAAAAAAACAATACCAGCAAATATATAAAATAATTCAGTCAACAAATATGTAAAATAATTCAGTCAGATGGAAATTAAGATAATGCAGAACTCTGAAAAGTGAAAGTGCCAAAAAATTATAATTATCAGCGATATATTTCCAGACTGTTTGTCAAAAAACAAGGAGTTTCTAACAGTGTATGCAGGAATTTACAAACAGGGGCTATTTTTAAATCAGCAATCCTTGAAGCAATCAGACAATAAAAAAATCTGTTAGACCAGTTTTATAAACTTTAACACCACCACAGCAATAGGATGAGGACAAGTTTCAGAGCAGATCAGAAACAAAAACACAATGCCAGTAAATGTATAAAATGATTCAGTCAGGTAAATGCATAACTCTAAAAAGTGACAGTGCCAAGAATGATACTTATCAGCGATATATTTCTAGATGGTTTCAGAGCACTCTTCGATCAGAAAACAAGGAGTTTCTAACAGTATATGCAGGAATTTACAAACCGGGGCTATTTTTAAATCAGCAAGCCTTGAAGGAATCAGATAACAGAAAAGCTGTTAGACCAGTTATATAAAGGTTAACACCACCACAGGAATAGGGGGAATCAGTTTCAGAACAGATCAAAAACAAAAAGCAATGCCAGGAGATAAATAAAATCATTCATTCAGCTAATATATAAAATAATTCAGTCAGGCAAAAATTAAGACAATGCAGAACTCATAAAAGTGAAAGTGCCAAAAATTATACTTATCAGCGATATATTTCCAGATTTTTTGAGAGCACACTTCAGTCAGAATACAAGGAGTTTCTAACAGTGTATGCAGGAATTTATAAACTGGGGCTACTGTTAAATCAGCAAGCCTTAAAGCAAGCAGATAAAAAAGCTGTTAGACCAGTTTTATAAGCTTTAACACAACCTTAGGCATGGGGGGGGGGGGACCAGTTTAAAAACAGATCATAAAAAAAAAAAGTGGCAGCAAATATATAAAACATATCAGACAGCATACATATAAAATAATTGAGTCAGACAAAAATTAAGACAATGCAGAACTCTGAAAAGTGAAAGCGCCAAAAATTATACTTATCAATGATATATTTCCAGATTGCTTGAGAGCACTCTTCAGTCAAAACACAAGGAGTTTTTAACAGTGCATGCAGGAATTTATAAATGGGATATTTTTAATGAGTAAGCCCTTAAGGAATCAGATAAAAAGAAAAAGCTGTTAGACCCGTTTTATAAACTTTAACACTGCCACAGGAATAGGGAGGAAACTAGTTTCAGAACAGATCAGAAACAAAAAACAATGCCAGCACATATAAAAAATAATTCAGTCAGCAAATATATAAAATAATTCAGTCAGGCAAAAATTATGACAATGCAGAACTCTGAAAGTGAAAGTGCCAAGAATAATATTTGTCACCGATATATTTCCTGATTTTTTGAGAGCACTCTTCAGTCAGAACACAAGAAGTTTCTAACGGTGTGTGTGCAAAAAATTTAAAAACTGGGGCTATTTTTAAATCAGCAAGCCTTGAAATAAGCAGATAAAAAAACTGTTAGACCAGTTTTATAAACTTTAACACTACGTCAGGCATGGGGGGGGGGGCAGTTTCAGAACAGAACCAAAAAACTGTGCCAGCAAATATATAAAATAATTCAGTCAGCATATATATAAAATAATTTAGTCAGGCAAAAAAGTAAGACAATGCAGAACTCAGAAAAGTGAAAGTGCCAAGAATTATACTTTCCAGTGTTATATTTCCAGATTCTTTGAGAGCACTCTTCAGTAAGAACACAAGGAGATTCTAACAGTGCATACAGGAATTTACAATCAAGGCCTATTTTAAAATCAAAAACCCTTGAAGCAATCAGATAAAAAATCTGTTAGACCAATTTTATAAACTTTAACACCACCACAGGAATAGGGAGGAACCATTTTCAGAACAGATCAGAAACAAAAAACAATGCCAGCAAATATATAAAATAATTCAGTCAGCAAATATATAAAATAATTCAGTCAGGCAAAAATTAAGACAATGTAGACCTCAGAAAGTGAAAGTGCCAATAATTAAACTTATCAGCGATATATTTCCAGATGGTTTGAGAGCGCTCTTCAGTCAGAACACAAGGAGTTTGTAACAGTGTATGAAGGAATTTACAGACAAGGGCTATTTTTAAATCAACAAACCTTGAAGCAATCAAATAACAAAAAAGCTGTTAGACCAGTTTTATAAACTTTAGCACCACCACAGGAATGGGAAGGAACCAGTTTCAGAACAGGTCAGAAACAAAAAAAAATGCCAGCAAATATATAAAATAATTCAGTCGGGGAAAAATTAAGACAATGCAGAACTCTGAAAAGTGAAAGTGCCAAGAATTATACTTATTAGTGATATACTTCCAGATTGTTTGAGAGCACTCTTCAGTCAGAAAACAAGGTGTTTTTAAAAGTGTATGCATTTAATTACAAATGGGGCTATTTATAAAAAAGCAAGCCTTGAAGCAATCAGATAACAAAAAAGCTGTTAGACCAGTTTTATAAACGTTAACACCATCACTTGAATGGGGGGTCAGTTTCAGAACAGATCAGAATCAAAAAACAATACAAGCAAATATATAAAATAATTCAGTCAGCAAATATGTAAATTAATTCGGTCAGCCGAAAATTAAGATAATGCAGAACTCTGAAAAGTGAAAGTGCCAAACAGTATAATTATCAGCAATATATTTCCAGACTGTTTGTCAAAAAACAAGGAGTTTCTAACAGTGTATGCAGGAATTTACAAACAGGGGCTATTTTTAAATCAGCAATCCTTGAAGCAATCAGACAACAAAAATTCTGTTAGACCAGTTTTATAAACTTTAACTCCACCACAGCAATAGGGTGGGGGCAAGTTTCAGTACAGATCATAAACAAAAAAAAAACAATGCCAGTAAATGTATAAAATGATTCAGTCAGGTAAATGCATAACTCTAAGAAGTGACAGTGCTAAAAATTATACTTATCAGCGATATATTTCTAGATGGTTTCAGAGCACTCTTCGGTCAGAAAACAAGGAGTTTCTAACAGTGTATGCAGGAATTTACAAACAGGGGCTATTTTTAAATCAGCAAGCCTTGAAGGAATCAGATAACAGAAAAGCTGTTAGACCAGTTATATAAAGGTTAACACCACCACAGGAATAGGGGGAATCAGTTTCAGAACAGATCAAAAACAAAAAACAATGCCAGGAAATAAATAAAATCATTCATTCAGCTAATATATAAAATAATTCAGTCAGGCAAAAATTAAGAAAATGCAGAACTCTGAAAGTGAAAGTGCCAAGAATTATACTTATCAGCAATATATTTTCAGATTGTTTGAGAACACTCTTCAGTCAGAACACAAGGAGTTTCTAACAGTGTATGCAGGAATTTACAAACAGGGGCTATTTTTTAATCAGCAAACCTTGAAGCAATCAGATAACAAAAAAACTGTTAGATCAGTTTTATAAACGTTAATACCACCACAGGAAAAGGGGGGAACCAGTTTCAGAACAGATCAGAAAGAAAAAACAATGCCAGCAAATATATAAAATAATTCAGTCAGGCAAAAATTAAGACAATGCAGAACTCTGAAAAGTGAAAATTCCAAGAATTATACTTATCATAGATATATTTCCAAATTGGTTGAGTACTCTTCAGTCAGACCGCAAGGAGTTTCTAACAGTGTATGCAGGAATTTACAAACAGGGGTTATTTTTAAATCAGCAAGCCTTGAAGCAATCAGATAATGAAAAATCTGTTAGACCAGTTTTATAAACTTTAACACCACAACAGGAATGGGGGGGGGGGGACAAGTTTCAAAATAGATCAGAAACAAAAAAACAATGCCAGCAAATATATAAAATAATTCAGTCAGCAAATATATAAAAGAATTCAGTCAGGCAAAAATTAAGACAACGCAGAACTCTAAAGACCACACATTAATTAGCATGTTCTTGTTATTCCTACATGATCAGTTTTAAAGGGCTGTAAGAGACATACATGCATTGTTGTCCATTTCATAGCCAGTCCATAGTAAATCTACAAAAACACCAAATAGTAATAAAAAACACCAGTAATCCTCCAAGAATTTACTGACTGAGCATTTTCCTTTCTTTACACTTTCAGATACTTCATCAGAATCAATAAACAAACCAACACACATTTAATTTTAAATAATGAGCCAACCAATCATAAGACAGATGTAATTAATTAAGTAATAATGACTTGGCATAAACTGTATTGAATTTTCGTATAAAAATGTCATGAAATATAGAATGCCATAAAATACTTAGATAACATGTAACACATTTAATCACATAATAAATAATTTTAATAAAAAAGTTCAACTTTGATGAGCTATACAATTCTATAGTATAAAATTGTGTAATATAAAAATGTAAAATTATTTTCATTAACCAATATTTTACATCATAACACTGCTTCCCTAGAGGCAGAAAATGAAAAAGAAATATAGTTGTTTAAATCTGGTTCTGTGGTGATGATATTAAGCCTTAATTGGTATAATAATTCCTTGTATTCTAATGCATTTTTGTTATTGCCACCTCTGTGATTTCCATTAATTTTGTCAATGATAAAAAATATAAACTTTTTAAATTTACAACAAAAAAGCAGTGCCTACATAAAGCATTATTAAGTTTAGCAGACCTAATGTTGTAATTATGTTAATGCATCCTATCACAGAGCCTTCTATTTATTCTGCCAGCATAGTATGCTGGGCATAAAAGTAAGTAAGTAGTTAATATACTGCCCCAGCAGTATTACAATTATAGCAACTAGGGTAACATATACTTCTCTCATAACTTTCACTGGTAACATTAGGACCATCATTAAAGAATATGCAGTACTTGCATTCCCCATATTTAGATGTGTAGCTTTTTGTTGTTTTCTAATTGTTTTTTAATATTTTTTCCCTACTATACCTGATTTGCAGTTCATTGCCTATCCTTCATTCCTTTTGTAAAGATGAGGATGCACTTGTTTTTGACTATTGAATGAATAGATGGTTTAGGTATAAGCACTGCCACTGATTTGCTATTTTCTACCTATCAGATCTTCATCCTTTCATTGGCATTTTGAATTGACCACAACCAAGAATGAAACAAAATACTGTCTGCCTACTTCTAAGTATTTCATCCTTAATGCCCTTCAATAAAGTTTCTGGATAGCCCCACCATGGAATCTATTTATAACTTTATCCAACTCTTCTTTGTAAATAACCAAAATCACTAATCAACCTAGATAGGCACTCCATCTGCCTTTTAACAATACTCCATTTCTGGTAGAAGGGGTGGCAACTATTAAAATATAAGAATGAATTGGAAAGCATCCAGGTAATCTATACTTTCAAAGTTAAACTATTAAATAAACTTTAAAAGTTCTGTGGTGGTATTTAAATATTCAACAAATCCTGTGAACTTATCAACAATGCCATTCAATAAAATAAAAAATGTTATAAAGCCAGTCCATACTTAGATGTTCTTTCTTTAAGTCATGTGCAACTTATATTTCTGGAATGAGATTCAGAAAGCCATTATACAAGGCAAGCATGGATTTTCACATTTTGTAAGAGCTAAAATTGCTATGCTTTGCAATAATAATACGTCCCTAAACCCAGAGTGGTTTGGTAGTAGCTTTTATAATGCAGAGCTTATTAGTGAATAATGTATGCAAATAACCCATTTGCTGAGGTGCATAATGGTTCTGCATGATTTACAAAACTACTAGAAGATATAGATTACTAGAAGATATAGTTTACAGGCCAGCTGCTGTGTGCGTATAAACAATTACTGTATGTACCACATCTAAAGTTGGTCTCCTCATTATCTCTTGCAGGATCTTGGATAAGCAATCCATGGGACACAATAAGGTAGTGCCTGAGTGGTCTAGTGCAGTATCATGGTTATATGACAGCTGCCACTCAGTCCATCCTACTTTCAGGGTTGCATGTACATCCATCCATCCATAACCTCGTTTTTCCATGTTTACACATAGGGTCAGGGTGTCAATTCAACAGTGATAATCAACTAGAGTCAATGTTCATACAACTGTGTGGCTAGCCCTGCCAGTTTAGCTACAATGATGCATTGCACCTCTATATTACTAAGTAGTTGTGTATCTACATCAGGGTGAGAGGGTCAACTGCCCCACTGCAAAGTGTTGGGGGATGATCAGCCAATCTGGATCTGTCTTTAATACAATACTGTTTTTAAAAGCTGGTATTGTATTTGCAGTCAAAGCTAAGTGTTATAGTGCTCTTTGTGTGGTCTAAACTGTAGCAACTGCTTGCTAAATAGTAACAAGCTGTTTGCTGCAGTTTAAAAATACAAAAAAAAAAAAAATCTCTTACAAGCTACAGACTGCTTTCCCTACCAGGGCTTGATCTCAGAATACAAGCAAAGAGAAATGGATAGAGAGATTTTAACTGAAATACCTGCTTTGGTAGAGTTTTTAGTTGAATCTAAAACAGGGATAGTTACTAGAGTATATAAAATATTGCAAGATTACTATAAGAATCAATAATAGAGATTAGAAAAGATTGGGAAGAGAGACTAGAAAAGCAATTTATAAAAAAACAATGGAAAGACATATGTCTGGCTCCCAAGTATGCAACCAAGTTCAGAAGGTTTAGGATATTTGCTTGGAAGTGTTTCCATATGTATGTTTTTACCCCAAACAGACTTCAACGATTTTTTTCTTCAGGTAGGTCACAAATGTTGGAGATGTGATGCACAAGAAAGAGGTAACTGGAAAGATATGTTTTGGATGTGTAATGAGTTGGCAGATTTTAAAAAATTTCCTACAGAGCACCCTATCAAAAATATTGGGTGAGCAAATGGATGTAATTAAGGAAATTATTCTTTTGAGCTGGGGTACAGGATCTGAGTTGCCTAGACATAGTTAGGCCTTATTAAGTTTAATTCTGTTGGTTGCAAAAACGCAATTACTAGAAAATGAAAATCAAAGTCTATAACAGCTGTATTTGAGGTATTGAATATTGTAAAACAGATAAATGAAATAGAGGAGGGATCTTTAGGAAGGGACGACGAAAATGACATACATGTAAATGGAAATTGTAGGAATAATACATGTTTAATGTTCAAGAGGAGGAGGAGTGAGGTTTAAGGGAAGGCAGGAATTCATCAGTTTTTTGTAATGTTGGACTGACGATAGTAACATGGAAAATATATGTGATATATATCAATTTAAATGGAAAAATGTTAAAATGGTGTGTTTTCTTTTCTGTTAATATATGTCTGCCTATGTTCTAAGTGATAATTTAACAAAGGGATTTAAAAAAACATGATGAACATCAAATATTACAGTGACTATATATTTATAAAAGAAAAACTCTCTAAAACTTGAGCTCTGTAGCACTCTATGCAGACAGGTTATAAACTGTAGCAAATGCTTACTACATTTATATCAAGCAGTTTGCTACATTTAAAATAATTTATTTTATTTTATTATTTTAACTAAAACTTGAGGTCCATAGCACTCTATGCAGGCATATCTTAAACTGTAGCAACTGCTTGCTAGATTTGTAGCTGCAGTTTGCTTCAATTGTAAAAGAAGAAATCATGTTTTTTTTTTTTTTTATTAAAAATGTGGAAGGAGGGTTGGAGGCAGGGCACAGAAATGGGATCTGTATGTCTGATGGAGGGGAGTGTGCCAGAAGAAAGATTTTACTGTTAAATGAAGAGCTTGGGGTGTGTGGACCTAACTGTAACAAGTCATGTAATACAATGTAGCCATCCACTTATTACAGTAAAATATTTTTTGGCTCTTCAATTGAAGACCTCAGGGAGAGGGTGTGGATGATCTGACCGTAATAAGCCAAAGACTATTTACGGCTGGTGGAAGGCTTATTGTGTACTTATCTGATTGGTCTGAGGGCTTAACTGTGTAAAAGTCTTTCATCCTGCTGGTATTTTTGCATTTGGGAACATTTTTCAGGGTTTGCAAATTTATTTTCAAGGATTTCTGATACTGCAGGAGTTCTGCCTTTTGTTGTAAAGCACTTGTTGTTGCACTTGAGGTCAAAATCAGTTTGTTTTATATTAAGAGGGTTTTCTACACTCATGTGGGAGCAGAAGGTTGATTCACTCATCCATGTTGGGAACTGTTGCTAAAAAGCTTATTGTGGGTTTATCTGAATGGCCTGAGGGCTTAGCTTTGCAAAAGTCTTTCATCCTGCTGGTATAAAAGTCTCTCATTTGTCCATCGTGCAAACATGGTTATCCATGTCTTGTATGTAAGCAAGCATCTCCAGTTTAATACCCTCTATAATAAATGCTCCCCATAGTCTTTAACTGTTCATAGCTGCTCAAAGAACTGCCAGTTTGTGCAGAGGGCAGAAGCACTGCAGGTCATCCAACAGTATACTACTAAACACTCTCACTTACACATTTAAGTGACTCTCCCCTACTCTTTCTCATCTAATAAGGAACTGGTATAATGGATAGGTGCTTCTCATAATCTCTGTTTCTGGCCTGGTGGATATGGCCATCCTAAGGCAGTGTAGTAACTGTCTCATGTTCACTGACAACAATTAAATTATAGAACAAACACAGTGTGTGAGAGATGTACAGACACAATGTCATTGGAAGCAAAGCTCTCGTATAGAAACATGAAAAATGAAAACCAGGTAGTCAGTATTACACTCAGAAACACTCACTACCAACACTAAGGAACAAACACATAGATCCACATATGTTGAGGTACTCATTTGTAATTTGCCCAAACCTCCAAAACCTCCTGAAAGCATCTCTCAGTGGCCCTGTACACACTCAAAAAACACAGTACCTCACACAACACATAACTCTGAAAATCATAGTAGCCCCACTTCCAAGCCCATAAAGCAACACACCACACAGCCAAGCATTCTAGATATTGGTGATTCCATTGAAATACATACTGATGTTCCCTTTAGCTGGCTAAACATGGAGAAGATCACAGTGAGCTCTCTGTCTTGAGCCAGAATCCACCAGATCACACTTGCACTTAGGTCAAATACCAGTATGGCATGGTC
This sequence comes from Protopterus annectens, assembly GCF_019279795.1. Lineage (NCBI taxonomy): Eukaryota > Metazoa > Chordata > Ceratodontiformes > Protopteridae > Protopterus > Protopterus annectens. The sequence continues at coordinate 131,248,179 of NC_056742.1, read as the reverse complement.
ATAGTCTATGTGGGGGTATATGACCTAAAACATACCTCACAGGACTATATGAAGAGACAGACATAATGGAGTTCTCTCTATATGTGTCCCAGGCAATATGAATCTAGCCTTGACTAGCATCCTACCTTCACCAGTGATGATGCCACAGTACCAGCAAAAATGACTGACTTCAACAACTGGCTTAGTTTCTAGTGTCACAACTAGGGGATCTAATATCTTTCAACCTAGGGAGATATGATCAACAAACTAGGATGCTTTGCCAGAGATGGTTTGCACTTGTCACCACTTGGCTTCTGGATACTGGCAAAAACATTATCTATTCCCATAGTGCCTTTTTCAGGCTGTGCCAAGTTGTTAAACACTCTGACATAACATAAATTACTCACGACTATCAAAAAGGTACTGCTTCTCAGCACTAGGAGTTAAAAATGCCCTCCCTGGAAGCACTCCTCATCCTGGAGAATACAGACATATGTGCAGTCATGGAGACATGGTTCAGAAGTTCAGAACCATTGAAAGCCCCCTGGCTGTCAAAGGATACAATGCCTTTCATACATTTCGATTTCCCTCATCTCAGGATAAAACAAAGGGAGGAGGTGTCTCACTGTTTATAAAGAACAAGTACACTGCTAGAATGGGTTTACAACATGATTCAGTTGAGTTGCTCCATGCCCAACTAACCATAGGTGTGACCCCCTATCATATGCTTGCTAGCGACAGATCCCTTAACATGAGTCTGGAAAACCAAACCTTTAACCTAATCCTAATGGAATCTCTTAACATTCAGCCTGACATCATACTTATGGGTGATTTTTAACTATCCCTCCATAAACTGGGAGCCTTATATGACTCATAATTCACTTGCTCAGAGGTTTTTGAGCTTCGTCAATGCAAACACACTGGAGCAACTTGTTAGCTGCCCAACTAGAGGTACAAATATCCTAGACCTAGTACTCACAAACATGAGGAGTATGCTGCTCCCTCCCATGCATTAACTCCTTCCTGGTAAGATCTGACCATAAAATTATCTCCTTTAGTATTAAAGCTAACCTAGAACCCCCAGCAAACTCCAAACCTTTTAAGAACTTTGCTAAGGCCAATTACCTCAAACTAAGTGACAGCTTATTAAACTTCTAAGCACCTCTGAACCCAGATGACACTGAGGCCTACTCTGAGCTGTACACAAAAGCACTGGCAAAAATAAATCACCCAGGTGGGCCTATTCAATTAATGGAAAAAAAATCATCTCTGAAGCCAAGAAAGAACAGACAAAACAGTGCCAATAAAACACTCACCAGTCTAAACAAATGACTTAGAAAGCTGGTCAAATCTGTTAAAGCAAACTATGAGGCAAAGATAGCCTCTCAGGTGAAAGATAACTGGAAGGCTTTTTTTCATTATGTTCATAACCTCAGGTGAAATGCTTAGTAATGTGCCAAGTGAATCATAAATTACATTATACTGAGCCTGAAACTATAGTAAACCTGTTGGCTGATAAATTAATTTCAAACTTCTACCCCTCCATCACCTCCTACCACACCCAAAGAAATACCCACAACCATCCCCACTACTGGTCAATACAAGGGAACAGATCCAGACTAACTAAAGCCGAAAACACAGCCACCATGGGTCCCGACAACATTCTGGGATGCTTATCAAATAGCTTAAAACAGAATCTATCAGGGCCATTAGAAACAATCTTTAACCACAGCCTTCAGACGGGCTTTGTCCCAAAGGAATGGAGGACTGCAACAGTTGCCACTCTGCACAAGGGGGACCAACCAACTGACCCAGGGAACTACAGACCCATAAGCCTTACCAGTCTTATCTGCAAGGCCATGGAGAGAACTATCATGGACCTGATCAATAACAGCATAGGAGCTGTGCAAACACTAGACCAGACCCAATTTGACTTTGTCAAAGGGAGTTCTTGCTTGTTCCATCTGGTGGACTTCTTTGAGAAAGTCACCAGGGCCATGGATGAGGCTAAACTGTACAGACTGATTATCTAGACATGGACAAAGCTTTTGACACAATCCCCTACTTGAGGATCATAGAAAAACATACTGAGTTAGGTATAAACCCCTGCATCATCAGATGGATAGCCAACTGGCTCACTGGCAGGACACATGTCCGGATAGGCGAATCCACCTTCAATAAGAAACCTGTTATTAGTGGTGTCACATATGGCTCAGAGTTGGGAACCCTCCTGTTTGGTATATACTTCTTTGAAGTGAAGACTAATGTTAGGGGCCTCTGGCTCACCAAGTTTGCTGACAACTGTAAGCTGAGAGCAATCATTGAATCTCCAAATTATGTTGATAGCCTACAAACAGGCCTAAAAATGATAAACAGCTGGTGCCAAAACTATGGTCTCAGACTAAATAATACATAATCCTATCCTTTGGTAAATCAGATATCCCTGCAAATTATAATATTGATAGCACACCAATAAAGGTAGACCCAGTGGTGAGGGACCTAGAAAAACAAATAGATAAATAGACAGAGTGATAGTAACCTAAACTTTGACCACCAGGTAGCTATGGTAGTGAAGAAATCCTTCTGTGCAGCTCAACTTGTAATTAAAGGCATGTCATCAAGATCAAAGAAAATCATAGTGCCATTGCACTATAATTGAGTACATTGCTTCCTTCTGCATATACTTAACCAGGCATGCACACCAACTGAAGCACCTGCAAAGATTTCTCACTAACAAAATACAAAGCATAAGACACATGTCTTATGCAAACCGACTAAAGACCTTATCCCATTACTCTGTCTCACATCATTTATTGAGAGCGGACTTATGCCTGACTTAGAAGGCATTCTCTGATCCAGTCCTGATGAAAATGTTACATGTTTGCAAAAATAATTAGACAAGGGTTACATGTTCCATGGATCTGAACTTTATTTGTGACTCTAAAAGGACTTGCCGGAAAGACAGATTCATATCCCAAAAGCTCCCTCATCTCTGGAATAAACTTCCCATCTTCATAAAACAAAGCTCATCCCTCACTGTCTTCAAAAATAATTTGGATAAATGTATGGGTAACTGTAAATTCATTCCTGGCATACTGCCCAAGTCCCTTATGGACAGAGGCAGTCTGTAAAATGACTCAGGGCTCCAACACCCAAAGACCCACTACCCTGATACTACCCTATCTCATATCTGGGGAATTAAGATATAATATTGTCCTAGCCTGGGTATTATTGTCTAGGCTTGTAAAGGATCTTGTGCCATCCTATATCCTAGTAATCACCTTTGAGTGAAGTGTTTTTTTTTTGCTCTTCATTTGAAGAGCTGATAGGGTAGGTAGGGTGCTAGTTCATTTACCAGTACACGGCACTGCACCAGCCATGCTTCACTAATTTATATAAACAGTTTTTCTATGAACTACTCAGAAGGATTTCTTCAGTACTGTAGCTCCTTCTGCCTTATGTGATTGTGTGATTTAACTCAGCAAGGAGGATATGCAATAGTTCCAAGACACTGCTTGAGGTAATTATTTATACTGAACCATATCTCTCATGTGCCAGTTTGAAGAAGGTAAATATGTATGTTGGAGCACAGGCCTTGTATGATATACAATTAGGAGAGATCGTATACACTGAACTGTATATTGTACCATATCAATTACATAATATAAAACACACAAATGTTCAGATGCCAAAATGTCAGTCCCACAACACTGAGCCCCCCAAAAGATCAAAAATGCAGAAAAAATTAAAACATATATTATGCAGAGAGGCAACTTCCCACTTGTCACATCCCCTGCTAGTGATATATATCTATATCTATATAATATATACTACACAATATATAATATATAATATATAATATAAAATATAGATAGATAACTAGATAGATTAGCTATAGCTATAGATATATTGATATAGATATAGATATACCAACTCTGAGATTACACTACAGCAGGAAGAGGGCAAATTCTCTCTCCCTGCTGTACATCAACCCATATGAATCAACTGTCCAAATCTTTGTAGAATGATATATTTCTCATCTGTTCCTTACAATGTTTATTTATTTTTTCATCTTTTCAAAAACCCTTCCAAATGACCTTAGTACGTCTAAACATACACTTCTGTGTATTGTTTCTCACTTCCCTGTCTCCATTTATTTTTTTAGCCCCATTCCCGACTATCTTTCTCCATTCCACACTGATTTACATTATATCTATTCATAATCACAACCCTCACTAATAGCTCCTATCTACTCCACATTGTATCTTTACTTTTTTCAAACTCACATTTCTTCTTATTTTGACTACATCATTATACTCTTGCCTTTCATACCCCTCTATTCCTTGCATTCCAGAGAAGATTCCAGTAGAATCTCTCTTCTTTCATTGAAAATAGTTTTCTCTTTACATATCCTCTACCATCTTTCAGAATCTACCATCACTGAATCTCTTACTGCTCTGCAACTTTGCATTTCCTTCTTCATTACTACTTCCCCCTACCTGACTTCTATAAAATACAGAGTTCGGTACTTAATTATGCTACTCTTTAGCTTATCCTCTATTTTTCTCCTCCTGCTGTGCCATCTTTCATCATCATACCATGACTCAATAATATCTCTCAATGTATCTTCAACTCTGGCCCAACCACCTGCTCATACTTCCTTTTTACATGCTCCACGCATTGCACCAAACCTATTTAATATTGCCCCTCTCCTTTATTCCAAATGTAGATTGATTAACTGCACTTCAATTTAAACAGAAACAAAATGAAGTGCAAGAATCCTCTCCAAAAAACATGTATGCATAGTTACCCAGTATACTAAAATCATTCTAGGAAGAAATGTACACCTTAATCCTGGCATCACCTATCCCAGTGAACACAAATATAATTCTCTCCCACACCTTCTTCTACCCCAACAACAACCAGTCACCAACCCTGTTGATCCAAGTTTTGCTGCAATAAATGTTAGAAGCATAAGAAATAAAACTGCTGAACTACAGTCCTAGATTACCCAGCATAAGTCTGACACTCTCATGGTAACTGAAACTTGGCTTAAACTCAGCATAAATGACTCTGAAGTTATACCTCCTGGCTATAACATCATTTGTAATGACCATATAAAGAGGAAAGTTGGTGGAATTGCTTTAATATTTCACAACACCTATCACATTTCCCATTACACCAAAGCAATACCAAAATCCACTTCAGAACTTCTTAATGCTTTCCTCAAAATAAACAATTATAAACAAATATGTATTACTATCCTTTACATCCCTCCTGGCCACAATACAACTGTACTGGAAGATATCCTACATTAGATATCCTTAACATTTCCACAAGAAAAAATACTATTAGATGGTGTGACTGTCAATTGGTTGAACATAAACTCTAACTCCTCTACGTCTAGCATGAAGTTATATGGGTTCACACAACTAATTAACAGCCCCCACAGATTAAAGCAATACATCAAATTCCCTATTAGACTGGATCCTAGTATCAGATCCTATTAAATACACCACCACAGGTACAACGTCGGACTCTTTCAGAGATCATCTCCCAATCTATATGACCAGACACCCCACTCATCTAGTTAAACGGCATATTTATAAAACAATGCGCAATCTTTCCAAGTTTAACCCAGAAATGTTCAGTACTAGATTATCATCTATTAACTGGAACTTCTTAAAAATCATCTCCTTAGGCAATGCTGCAAATGAATTCAATACAAGATTTCTAAATATCCTAAACAGCCTTGCACCTCCTAGAAGGAAGAGACTAAAAACAAATAATGCAATTTGGCTATCCAAAAAGAGAGAATGTTAATGCAGGACAGAGAAAAGGCTTGGAAAGAATGGCAACAATATAAAGCACCTCAATATCTTGAAAACTTTAGAATGCTTTGCAATCATACTAAAAAGCAAATAAATGAAGACAAAAATATACTATAATAACTTTCAGAATAATACCAAACACTACCCTAAAAATATTTGGATATTCATTAGAGAAATCTTACAGCCTGGCCAAAAATTCAACCCAAACCCCTTTTCCAATAACTCACCACTCAAAACTACAACACAGTTCAACTCTTATTTTATATATAGTACAGCATCTCTAACCAAGGATTCCTCAACATCTAATCCCGACCATGGCCAACAGCCACATATCACCATATCCACTTTCACCTTCAAACCTCTGCCAACATCCTATATAAAACAACTCTTAAATAAACTTAAACCATGGTCTTATAAATTGGTCAGTCCAGGTATCCCACGTTCCCTCTCTTTGTAAAAATTCATGCATTATCCCTTTTACACAAAGGAGGAAGTTCAACAGACATTAATAATTTTAGACTTACAACAATCTTACATCCCCCTTGCCAAAATACTTGAAAAATGTCTTCAAAAACAATTGCTTGACTATCTCTTGCAGGAAGAACTCATATCCCCTACACAACATGGCTTCTATCCTTCCAATAGTACTAGCACTGCCCTTCTAACGTATATAGATACGGTCAATAAAGCTAGAGATGACAGCAAATTAGTCTCCTCCTTATTTCTAGACTTGTCTAAAGCCTTAGATACAGTTTGTCACAGCAAACTTCTACTTCAGTTGTCCTCACTAGGTCTTTCTAAGACCACCCTTTTGTGGCTCAAAGACCACCTGTCCAATAGGTATCATCAGTCAGTAAAATAGCACTCCACCCTCTCTCCTAACCTTCCAGTCACCACCAGTGTCCCAAAAGACTCTATCCTTGGTCTTCTCCTCTTTAACATTTTCATCAACATCCTCTAAACATCCACACAACAGGCCACCCTAATACAATGCACAGATGATTCCACTTTCATATACACATCTGACAACATGTTACACCTCCAAAAATTTACTCAGGTAGCTTTAACAGCCACTGAAACATGGCTTTGTAACTCATAGCTCATGCTCAACCCACAAAATATCAAACTACTACTTTTTTCCCAAATCACTCTCTCATGAAAAAATAAAATTAAAGTCTTCCCTCTTGATAATACTGTTAGATATTATGAATATAAGGCTGAAATTAATTCTGTTGTAAATATGCTGAAAGAAAAATCTTGCTTAAATGCAGAAACAGAGTTTAGTAATATGTGATTAGCATCCGTACTAAATGACTGTGGCTTAAAAAAATAAGGAACTTACTTATGAGTGTATTACACACATCAAGAAAGCTGACTTCTTACAGACGTGACAAGAATGTAATCTGCTTTCAATGGACAACAGGACATGTTTTTCTAAGAAAGTTTAAGAATATGTTTTTCTAATCCACAAGGCGTTTCCTTGAAGACAGTTTACTTATCAGCATTTGCACAAGAACAGATGTGTCAGCATTTGCGTCATCAAGGCAGTATCTTTCCAAAACCAAGAGGGTGTGTGTTTAACTAAAATATATATAAAGTCTGTATTAAATCTAGTTATGTTAGGGGTATGGTAGGGACACAAGTCCTGAGGTAAATGTTATATCTCTCATATCATCTGTACTATATGAGAAGTAAAGTTGGAACAGTACTTTAAGCTGCAACGTTTGTCCAGTTTGGTTTATTATAAAGGGTTATTACTGGGTTTAAAGTCAGATGCTGTATCAGTGTATATTCTGCAAGTTTCTTTGGTAAACAGACTGTGATAATTAGACTTTGATTTCAGCAGCCAGAAAGACTGAGTGTCTTAAGAAGACTTCAAATCCCACAGCAAGAAGCAAGCAAGCAAGCAGTAAGCAGAGCCAAATATTTTTTCAATGGCGAGCCAGTTGAGTGTCTAGAGCCATATAATTTTTCAATGGCAAGCTAGCCTGCATCTGAACCTACACTCTGCATTCAAACACAGGGGGAGTGATGGTAAGCCCTGCAGAGGGTTACTTCAGTTAAATTGCAGTAACTAACATTTGCACGTATGTGTCAATTCTGAACAGAAGTATTCCAGTTTATGCAGCTTGCAGTAGTAAAGTTTTTTAGACGTCTACATCCGTAGTGAGACAGAAGTTCCAGTCGCAGTGCCATAATTTCACTAAAGAAAAGGGGGATATCCACTAGCCCAACAGTCCACTGCCTGCTGTGCTTTCCCAGCTTCTCAAGTGACTTTGAAAAATTTACAGCCATCTGCAACAACAGCCTGATCACCTGTTTTCTTGCTCACTGGTAAGACTTTTTTCTACGTCACATTTTTTTGTATGGATGCTATTCGACAGTTTGGATATTGGACAGTTTGCATATTATAAGACAGTTTGGATATTAGACAGTTTGGATGTTTAATTAGACAGTATGGATATTTTCATGCATAATTCAAGCAAATGTAAAAAATTGCAATATTGGTATACACAGCATATTAGTAAATGTAAAACCTTAGTAGGGCAGGTTGATAGTAAGGCATTATGCAAATGTATTACAATATTTAACTGGTATCTCAAAGAAAACTATGTGGGGTATGACAAATGTTTATTGTGTGACTCAACAAAAACTGCATTTTGTGTATTATGCCATAAAAAAGTATTGCATCATATTGCTAAAAAAATAGACTGTAAAGACAGATCTGTTCATGATAAAGAATTAACTAAGGCTAAAGTGTTTCCATTATATTCAGATGTTAAACAGTTATGTCCTGTCACCACATGTGAGTCAAATCAGTTACTGGTAGAACCCTTAGTACATTTTGTTACAAAAAAATGTAGTAAACTTCTAAAAAAGAGACACAATGAGTTCAGGAGGTTTAGACAAGTTATACAAACATTTTTTCAAAAGTGCATAGGAGTTTCAGATTCAGCAGAACAGGTTCCTGAGACATATCAGGCAGACCATGAGGAGACTCTTAAACAACGGTTACAAGATGAAGAAAATAGATTAGCTGAACTGACAGAGACTGACTTCCTTCATACATTGGGAAAGAGTAGGAAACTACAGCTGATCTGTACAAAAGAAATATATTTTATAACATGTTTGTGTTTTGAAAATGGTTAAGCTTACATGGTAGGATGGTGAAATACAAATCATTCTCAAATGTTTAAAACTTCCATTCAATTAAAGCAATGTATTTATCAGTACTACAGTAAAGTAGAGCATGTGACTGCCATTCTTAGCATAGTCAAAAGGTAAACAAAAATAAGAGTAAAAAGTTAAAGTCACAAGACTGACATGATTGTATAAAGATATACAGATACAAGACATACATGCATGTATGTTATTTTCATCTAGAGTACATTTGTTTACAATGCACAAAAGCAAAAGTCAGACAACAGCAAATATAAATAATGTAAGTATAAACATATGTTAATTAAGCTAATATCTATTTTGTTTTTTACAATTTTTTTATAATTATATAGTAACACCAAACAGTTAAAGTTCTGAATTTTAAAAAGAAATAAAGTCACAGATGGAATTAGTCAAACAGTCTTTGTAAAATGAAGTCAGAACAGTTAAATAAATAAATAAAAATACTGAAATCCATTTAAGCTAATTGTGAAATAATGTTTAGTTTGCATGGTTATGCAAATTACAAATATAATATGAAGTGTTTTATAACAGCATTTTACTAACAGATGATTAAAGGAAAAATGCTAAAAGAGTTAACTGAAATGTGAGCTCAGACCTTCCTAGACTGGATGAATAGTTACAGGAAATGCTGGAAAGATAGGATAAGAAACAAGACTGCCAAACAAGTGGCTAGAGTTTTTCTAAAAACGTATTATTTAAAACATAATTGTTAAAATGTACACATGCAACACTATTTGGTAATTATAATAAAACATCACAATTGTGCATATATGTCCCTGATAAAAAATAAAATAAAAAAAAAACGTAGTTACATTAAGTATAGCCAACAGATGGGTTATAGTATACATACAGTTCAAATAAAGTATACAGGAGGGTACAAATAACTACTACTAGTAGAAATAGACAGCAAAGGCAACAGAAAAGAAAACAAAAAATGATCAGATCAGACAAAGGTCTATAGTTTAATAACCTAATAAAGCAAATGTATAACCAAAGTGTTGGGCTGACATACATTATAAAACAAATAAACAATACTGCAGTACTACAGGGGGAGGGGTACTTTATCAGTTTTACACACTGTGTGAGCAGTATATGTTGCAAAAGGGTCTGAAATAAAGCTAAGAGCAGAAGTTCCTTCTTAACAATACTCTTTCAGGGGGAGGGAAAAACAGGTATTAGTGTATTAGAAACTGGATTAAACCTGACAGGATAAGATATTTTACAAGTTGTTAATAGCTATCATAATGGTTATTATTGTATTGTTTAGTATTAAATTGTATTTACAACCTGTTAAACTGTAAAGTTATACAAGAGATAGTTTAAAAAACAAGAGATGGCTTGAAATTGATTACAGCTATACAAGACAGAGTAAAGATATGTAAAAAACTGAACAAGATTGGTCACTATTTTTAATATGTTTTTGGCAAAACAATGTTGGTATAAAAAAGAATGAATATTTTTAATTGCTAAGTATGTAGTTTAAAATAACAGGGCATATGGATTTGGTATCAATTCCACTAGATATTTCTACAGAGACATAAACATTTTCCAATTAAAATGCATGAATAGCAAACAGTTTGTGTAAATACATACTATACAGAATACATTGTAATAAGTTTAAAAGTAATTTGTCAAGTTGTAATATTACTGGTTTTACCCCAGTAAAATAATTACTTTCAAATATTTTTTATCTAAGCCCAGTTCAGTATTTTACCAAGATGTTAATGAGTAGTTCAAAAACATGATCACAATGTTATGGTTAAAATGACATTAAAACTGTATATTTTCAGTAGTGTATAAATGCTTGCAGTAGCACATGGTTCTTGTCTCTTATAGTTAATTCAACAGTTGCAAAGAGTTAATGAAACAGTTCTAAGTCATAAATTAAATTCTGTAATTGCAAAGGAATAAATTGATCAAGTTAAAAAAAAACAACATTAAAGCAGACACAGCTCATAACTGATAAAATAATTTCACAGAATGGTCTGCAAAAGAAAAAGTTGTTAAATACACTCAGTTTGGTAGTAATACTTTAATATCATTGTATTAACTATGTAAAATTGCATTTTGATTTGTTGTATCAAAAGACTATATAATGTGACCAAAAAATACATATCAGTAAAAAATGTTTTGAGTATGTTTAAAAACAGAGGGAATTGTTAGATATTATGAATATAAGGCTGAAATTAATTCTGTTGTAAATATGCTGAAAGAAAAAACTTGCTTAAATGCAGAAACAGAGTTTAGTAATATGTGATTAGCATCTGTACTAAATGACTGTGGCTTAAAAAAATAAGGAACTTACTTATGAGTGTATTACACACATCAAGAAAGCTGACTTCTTACAGACGTGACAAGAATGTAATCTGCTTTCAATGGACAACAGGACATGTTTTTCTAAGAAAGTTTAAGAATATGTTTTTCTAATCCACAAGGCGTTTCCTTGAAGACAGTTTACTTATCAGCATTTGCACAAGAACAGATGTGTCAGCATTTGCGTCATCAAGGCAGTATCTTTCCAAAACCAAGAGGGTGTGTGTTTAACTAAAATATATATAAAGTCTGTATTAAATCTAGTTATGTTAGAGGTATGGTAGGGACACAAGTCCTGAGGTAAATGTTATATCTCTCATATCATCTGTACTATATGAGAAGTAAAGTTGGAACAGTACTTTAAGCTGCAATGTTTGTCCAGTTTGGTTTATTATAAAGGGTTATTACTGGGTTTAAAGTCAGATGCTGTATCAGTATATATTCTGCAAGTTTCTTTGGTAAACAGACTGTGCTAATTAGACTTTGATTTCAGCAGCCAGAAAGACTGAGTGTCTTAAGAAGACTTCAAATCCCACAGCAAGAAGCAAGCAAGCAAGCAGTAAGCAGAGCCAAATATTTTTTTTAAATACAACCATTAAAGCCACTTCTCACAGCAAATTATAAGGGGTGATAGTGGATGATGAGCTTTGATTCAACCTGCATATACAAAACTGTATAAGAAAAACTCATCAATAACTAAGGATGCTTTACAGAGCCAAAAACTTACTCACCGATGCAACTAAAACTACACTTGCCACTACTTTTCTCCTCCCTACACTTCTTTATGGTGCTCCATTTATTATTAACCTCCATGCTTCACAAAAATTAAAACTTGAATAAAACTGTCTAAAATTTCTATAAATATTAAATTATTGTTATATAACTTGTATCATTTCTTAACCAATGTATTTATATTATTACTATACAGATGTTTTGGTTTTATTTTTGAAGATTGTAAAATTATTGTTCTTAAAATGTTTTGTAATAATTTGTAGCTTTTTTCCCTTGGTCTTCACTGAAAATGGGTTTCTACCCAGTTAATCAATCAAATGTCAATAAATAAGTAAATAAATATTTTTTCTGCAAACCACAGACAATAAAACTCTGGAAATAATGATCAACATTTCAGTTTCAGATTTTGCATCCCTCGGAAAATGCAACATAATGCAAATCCCATTATTCAATGAACTTTCTAACTTTAAAACAAACAAACAAAAAAACATTTGAACCTTTCATCACTTAGCAACTTTCTTCTCCATTATATTTCACATTGCCCAAAAACTGTTTCATTAAGAGGAACAAAATTAATATAACAAACTCTGATAACTAGCTGCTGGCATTTTTCTAAATTCTAAGATTTTGATATTATATTTGGCGATATAGTGTACTGGCTCAACTTCAGTTTCGTGCAGGAGTGGGCATGGCATACATATTAGCCTATAACATCATGCATAGAAATAATATAGATGAGCTCTGAGTACTGCATGTAGCTAAGAAGCTCTGACAGCTAATAAAAGTAGTTCAAAACACTTTTCCTGTTGCATAATCATTTTGCATTTATGTCCTGTTCTAAAACTAGACTGTATTATTTTGACTTGAAGAGTTTTGAAGTTGCAAGGCAGTTTAGGACATATATGCTGTATTAAAAGCAATAAATCAAAACTGTGAAATGTTTGTATTTGTTTACTTAAGGACAGTCAGTTGTAGAATGCAGAGATACAAACAGTGCATTGACCATACCTGCAAATAGAAGCATGTTACATTCTGCAAACAGGGCCAATACCGATTTATATCTACATGCAGAGTACCAGAATGGAAAAAGTCAGACTTAGTATTAGAAAACATAGGGATGCACTGGAAACTTGTAGCCAAGAACAACCTGGCATATAAGTGGAGAGGAAGCCCTAGTTTTCATAATAAAGTGAGTAGGGCTTAGAATGATGCATTCGTAGTTACGGAACAGCATGTAGTTTACCATAGCTCTCAACCTTCCATCTGCAAAATGAGGAACACTAGCCTTCATAATGTGAAACAAATGGGCAAAATGTGGAACACATACTCATGGCTTACTAACAACTTCAACCAGGAAGGTCATAGGACTGTTAAAATATGCTGCTTTTACTTAAAGAAAAGATCCTTTCAATGTGGAACTTCGAGGAACATGAACTTTTTAAGACCCCAAATAAAGTATGTTCCTCACACTGAGGTACACTTGAGAGGTATGAGTTGCAAACAAAACAAAAAATGATTAATTGGATGGTGTAAACTTACCGTATGTAGTAGAAAACATAAATTATAATATCCCAACCTACATCTGCCCTCACTACACATAATAATTCAAATGGTACTAGCACTATGAGTTAAACTGAAAACACATTACCAATACACTTCTCATTATGAAACATGCAAGGGAAATGGTCAGGCATAAAGTCAGAGTAGAACCCCCACATTAACAAACAAAAGGAAAAATAAAACTACAATGTGAGTGTGTGTTTTTTTTTAATTTATTTATATTTTAGATTAAATGATATTTTGCAGTGTTATATACTGCTTCTAAAATATACTTTAACTTAAAATATACGCAGCGTACATAAATTCCACAAGCATGCCGACAGATTGAGAATACAGCTCATCGTAATCAATATTCATTACTACCATTTGACATCAAGTGGCTTGGGTGGGGTTTGGGCAGTGTTTGCTACTGCGCATCTTGTGACCCAGTATACTACAACATCGCCTTATATCCTGGTAGTACACATATTCAATAATATGAACTTTCGATAAAATAAAAGGAGCCTATTGTACCATACTGTTAGGGAAGGTGTATATATATATATATATATATATATATATATATATATATATATATATATATATATATATATATATATATGTGTGTGTGTGTGTGTGTATTAGACTGTTCTTTTGTTTATTTTTTGTACAAATCGTTGTGCAGTAGAAGCAGTATTGCTGTGTGTGTTGTATATCTTGGGAGCATATAAGGTTGTGTTTGTTTTGCACAACATTATTAACAAGGTGGAAAAATAAAGCATGATGTCTGTAGTGTCCAGCTCTGTCCTGGCAGGAAACAATATGATGTAATGTATCTACCACATAATATATTGTTAGTAAGGGCTAGAAAGTTAGTGCATGTTAATTGCATAAAATTACCTTGAAGAGTCAATGTATTCCTAACATTTTATAACCGTATGTGATGTTGAATGTCTTCATTCCTGTTTGTATATTGTAAATATGTTAAATTATTAAAATTTTTCTCAAAAGAAAAGAAAGTTAATGCAATGTATCTATTACATACTATTGGTCAGGAAGCAATAAAGTATAATGTTTATACTGTGAACTATACAATTAGGAATGGATGGATATTGTATAATGGGTTCAGCATACAAAAGACAACCATCACTACACAAAATTACTAAATTATATATTTTGGTCAACATAGCTGTGTGTGCAACAAACCCACCACAGAGATCTATGTATATGTGTATTATGCATCATGGGGAATGCAACAACTAGTATTCATTGTGTATGCCTCTGTTATACTAAAAGAGCAAAGTGCTTATTTATAGCAAGTAAACCAGCAGTGTCCTGTGCTTGAATCATGCCATGCAGTATGGCACTGTGCTTCCATTTTATAATTATTAATTGATATCAGTGACTTTAAAACTTGCCACTTTCTTTCTATGTGATAATAATGGTAAAGCCATGACTGTAACCCTTGCCACTTTTCTTTATGTGTATTAATAATGGTAAAGCTATGCACAATGTTGGGATTATTATATTAACATAGTTTGTGATAAAAAGTAATATAATTTCATGGATAGGGCCCCTGACAAATTATGCTGAGGAAATCAGTCTCATTCATTCAACATAAATTAAAATATGTGTTAAGTTAACAAAATACTTTAATAAAAATTTGTCACAATTAATAACCTTTTGTTTCATGCATCATATCATTCTGAATGAGGTTTTCAAATGTACAATACTTTTATTTTAGCACGGCTATTTGCATATTTCAAAGGGTGTCCTAACAAACTGTTAACCATTTGCAGAACATGTAATTGTGATACCACAGCTATATATCATTTCAGAGGTCACCATTACTACATGATTTTTTTTAATAGAACATATATTTTCCTTTTTCCTTTTTTGTTGTATCTTCAAAAGAGGAAAAACACATTTTTAAAAATATTGTGCATGAATCTCTGTTTAGATAGATTATATTTCAGGAAAAAAGGAAATGTTCCAAAATGTCAGCATTTCAAAGATAACAACATAACACATCATATGATATAGCTAAAGTCATTGCCCACCTCAGTGTCTAGCAATGCACCATGAGTATCTCTTAAGTCGATGCACCTACATGTCTCTCTGCACTTGAATAATTGTGACAGATTTAGTTTAAAAAATGACTCAGGTAATGTCAGAGGAAGTTTCCAGTCCATCTGTAATGAAAGCTTACCTAATATGGATACTTACAGCACTTGGCCCATGTGACACTGGGAGCCCTGTTATGGTAGATTTGTTATACTCCTTCAGCTATTGCCCTCCCACTTACATGCAATACTTTTCACATAGCTTGGAAGCACTGGATGTCTTCTAGCAGATATGAGAAACATATACTTCCAGTCTCTGGTACAATGTAAGAACTTTCTTCACTCAATGAGTTTTTCTGATAAGAAAGTAGATTTGTTGTTTTTCTAAGAACTGCTCTCCAGAAGGAACAAAACCAATCTGCACATCATGGCGTGGCTCCCTACAGTCGCATCTAATACCTATAGGTAATGACATATTAGAGGTTTGGGCAGGTAGATTATAGGTAGCATCTTGAAAGTATCTCTTATCCCATCTGAATTTGTACCTTGGCTGACTACATTTTGAAAGCCAAGATTAAATATTGCTGATAGGTTTGTAGTAAAGTAACACAATTCATATTTCAAAATGATCAACACATTTAGGATTCTCAAGAAAAATTTCAGTGAGACTTTTCTCCAGGTTTTCTGGTTTACATTACTTCTATTAAAATTGACAGAGTCAAAAAATCATATGTTTTAGTTTCTGCATGAAGTACAACAAATGGAGACTGTGAGGTTTGAGAGACAAAATAAATAATGTAATTTCTCTTTTTCATAATTACTTAGAAGTTAATAGAGAGTGCTTCAAATTCTTGATGCTTACAAAACATTCATATGGCTTTTGGTTCAGCTGATGTTTTAAACAGTGTCTGTTTAGAAAACACTCACATATCTGTCTGATGAATTGATGATTGTAGATACTGCCTGCATCTCGGCTCGTACAGGTGTATGTTACTGTCATCCTACTGTAAAATGAAAACTTATTAATGCCTAGGAAACTAAAGTCAAAAAGGATGAAAATTAAAAATGGGAAACCATTCAGTTTGCGAAGAATAAGAAATACAGGAATTTAGGGAGGGAGGGAAGAATGGAAGGAGGAACTGGGGGGGGGGTCATAGGATACCTGCACTGAACGTGGATCTAGTTATTATGCACAAGTAAATGCAAGGACATACTACTTGTTATCAGAGACCCTCTGATACTGCAGACAGTGTGAGTGTGTGTGTGTGTGTGTGTGTGTGTGTGTGTGTGTGTGTGTGAACTCAAGGATAAAATGATATGCAGTGCAGTAAAAGCAAATTTAAAAATACCTCAATGTTTTAGTTTTTACATGTCTAAACTGTATATTCACAGCTCATTCACTGTTGCCTTTTGTTTTCTCATTGTCTGAATACTGTAGAAATATGTTTTCACAGTGTAGTGTACAGTCTTTGCTGAGTTTACTACCATTCTACCATTTACTACTGGTTCTTCAGATAAGTGGTGGCTTCATATATAATGCCAAGTCTTTGACTCTGCACACGTGAGAAGTGTCACAGAATTGCTGTATAATGACAAATCCAGTAATTCTGATGCTTATAGCCTCCCTGGTCCCCTATAAAATCCTACTTACATTTCACCATTTTTGATATCTACTCTATTTGATACTATACTCCGTTTGGGTTGGGTAAAACTGGATTAATTTTCTTTTCCAGATCAATCAACAAAGACGTTTGTCTCCAAGACTTCTTATCATCATAACTAGAGATTCATACATTCTACAATGCACAAATGAAATATGTATCCTGGCATTAAGTGTATTTTACTTAAAAATAATTTCACTCACTAATCTGCTTTTTGTACAACAAGTTTTTTGAAGAGTAAGTTTTGTTTTGAACCATCAAGAGTGCAGTTTATATCATCTCTATTTTAAGTTTGCAAACTGTAAAAAACTTGTGCTATTCTTCCAAGTTGAGTGAGTGGTGTCATTAGCCATATAGCTATTTAGATGCTGATAGGTTGATGTTTTGTAATGTGGACAGTGATAACTAGGTTGAAATTTCCTTTGCCTGCAATAACATTATTGACTATATTTTAGGTCAAATCCCTACACCTTTACTTTGTGGGGGTACTGCCTCCCATGTATGTTTTCTATGATATAACCAGCACTGACTTCATAGCTGATTGAAATATGATAGCTTGTGTGAGGGAATCATGTTAGTTACTGCCAGAAAATAAACAGTAGCTGAAAGACTGTCACCCATTTTAGCCAATCTGCGGCATTCAATAAACTCCAAGTAGGCTTCGCCAGAGCCTACATGGAGTTTATGTGTTTGAGGGATGGTGCACAGCAATGCACAATGCATATTAATGAGGTGCAGTGTGCCTAAACTACATTTCTTGACTCTCAACAGTGTTGCTGACAGCAAAACCTTATAAGTGAAGGTGGATTCTGTGTAATGGAGAGCATCTTAAGTGCACAGATTTGCTCAGAATGCCACAGTGATCATCAGGGCTTTGCACATAGTGAAACTTTATCAGTGAATGCTGATAGCAATTATATGTAAGGAAGATCACCTACTGTGCCCAGATTTGTGTGCAATGCCACAGTGATCACTGGGGTGAAAGAAATGATAAGATTGTAGTATACTGGAATTAACTGGAAACAACTGAAATGAGACTGGAATGAAAGCCTTTATTTGTTAATTACCTAAACTTGTGCTGAACAGGTGCCAATCTCTCCTTTATGCACCAAGTCTATTGTACTTTCACAAATCATATGCTGCAAACACTGTAATTTGGTTAGTAATGCTTTATTAGATGTTAATATTCGAATACTGTCTTTAATAACAGTGCTGATAAACAATAACAGTCTGTAGAAATTGTGAGGTGCTGAATAACAGTAACAGTGCTGAATAATATATCCAAAGTTTCTGCACATATATTTTGATAATATCAACTGAAACAGTCTTTTTCTTCTGAATAGTATGAATATTTAACCTGACTTCTGTACTCCAGCTTGAGTGTCTGTTCTGCAGTCCAAAAACTAACTTTCTTTCTGGAATGCTGGATATTTAATCTTTTTTGTATGTTAGTCCAAATGAGCTAACTTGTTGACTTCAGTAACTGTATCTGAAGTATTTAATAATAATGCCAAAACCCTGTGCTATACGCCTACTTAGCCTTGATTTCCCAAGCCGTGTAGCATACAAACAAGATGTGTTTGTACTCAAATATACAACACATTCTGTTCTTATCCATATTCTTGACTGAAGGTTATTTTCACTGATTTATTGATATCTGTGTGCAATACTGTATATTTTGTAGCAATTCTATTTTTCCATAAAATCTTGTTACTAAAGTCTAAAACAAAATATAACTCTAATGGCATGTGTATACCTAGTACAGAGCTGTTACACTTCAAACTGTTAGCTGCTGTAATCATTGACCCTTTAAATCCTGACAAAACTACATTTGTGTCCTATAATAAAGGTCTATTTGTAACTGAAGTTGATTTGTCTGTATTAATCAATATATTATTCCATATTTTTCGATAAACAATGAAATATTGTTATTTCTTTTAACCTTAAACAATGACAGATAAATGCTCTCATTTGGTGCTGGACTGCCACACACCCATTATAGATAAGCTGAAAATCTTTTTTATAAACCTAGCAACAACACTGGAATGTGTTTTTTCTTTATTTTGCATTGAAACAGTAGTAATTTTAGTTTGCTCTGACGTCTGTATATCATTTATGCTATAATTTATTTTATCAGACTGATCAAAATCTGCACTCTGATCCCTCTTATCCCCCTCTGTACAATATTTGCACCAACTATTGAAAACAAGCTAGAAGTGAATACATTCTCAATACTTATAACATGAACTTGAGACATTACCTGCAGGTTATGTGCGTTGACAGTGTTGATGTCTCTGTGTGCAATACTGTGACTTAATTCTGTTCTTTAAATTACATGTGCTGTTCCATTTAAACAAGAATTTGTGTTATTTAAGTCTGAAACCATACTGATAGAAGTTCACTTATTCTAAAAAATGATGAGATAGAGTGTGTCTGTCACAGTGTGCTTCTGTGATTTAACCCTTTTTGCATATGGACCGATGTGACATTTTTGAACTAATAACCTTTAACTTTCAAAGAATATTTCTGGAACACATGTTTTTAGACTGCTTTACCCAATTTTTAACTTTAAACCAAACATTTACTGGCATCTTAACTGTACAAGTATTACTTGACATGTTTATGCAAATTAATTTTACTGATTAATATAAACTTTTCTGAGCTCTTAGCTAAAACGTATATATAAAGTTTTACATAACTTTATGATTCTGGAAGAATGTGTCCTGTTGTCTGCAGCTTTTTAGACCTTTCTTGCTTTGTGGCTGTGTGATGTCACACTGGAAACTTGAAAGTTTGTGGTGACGATGAAGTAAATTGCTGTTTACTGGGAAATGTATTTTTATGTTTTGAAGGAACAGTAATGAAGATTGTAGATGTTCTGAAGTACTGCTAATCTGTTGAAGTTCTTTGAGGCTTTTTCTGAAGTAAATGCTAGTGTTCTGTGATTGCCTAACAGCTCCTATTACTGTATGTAAAGGTGCATATTAGTGGTGTCTTACCAAAAGGTCTGCTCTGTAAGGAGTAACTATAGTGCCGTTGGCTGTGACCTAATTCTTTATGGAGTTTACAATCTCCCATCTGGAAAAACACTGGTGTGCAGCTGAAAAGTCTATTATGAAACCTTTGCTGTAGTTACTGATAGATACAGCTGTTTCCGTTGAAGTTCTGAAAACATGCTGTGAATGAACACTGGTACCTGTAGTCTGACTGCTGATAAAGCTGCTTTGAAGGAAACACTGTTCTTCTGTAAATGGCTCTGTAAAACGCATATAGTCCAACTGCTGATGCAAGGTTGCTATGGGGTTTTGGGACATACTTTTGTTGCTTATCCACTAATCATAGTGATTCACCATTGAAATAATTGATAAGACTGTAGTATACTGGAATTAACTGGAAACAACTGAAATAATGCTGGAATGAAAGTCTTTATTTGTTAATTACCCAAACTTGCACTGAACATGTGCCAGTCTCTCCTTTATGGGCCAAGTCTTTTGTACTTTCACAAAACATATAATACAAACACAGCAGTTTGGTTAATAATGCTTTATTAGATGTTAACAATAACCAAATGCTGCCTTTAATAACAGTGCTGATAAACAATAACTCTCCATAGAAATCCTGGAATGCTGGATAATAGTAACAGTGCTGATAAATATATCCAAAGTTTCTGCATGTATATTTCACTAATATCAGTTGAAACAGTCTTTTCGTCTTGAATAGTATGAATATTTAACCTGACTTCTGTACTACTCTGGTTTGAGTGTCTGTTCTGCAGTCCAAAATCTAACTGCTTTTCTGGAATGCTGAATATTTAATATTTTCTCTATGTCAGTTCAAATGAACTAACTTCCTGACTTCACTAACTGTATCTGAATTATTTCTTAATAGTAATAATACCAAAACCCTGTTCTACATGCCTCCTTAGCCTTGGTTTCCCAAGCCCTGTAGCATACAAACAAGATGTCCTTGTACTGAAATGTACAGCATATTCTGTTCATGTTAGTATTTTTGATTGAAGGTTATTGTCACTGATTTATTGAAACTTTATGGAAACTGTGAAGTCTGCTTTAATATGGCTGCATTTCTTGACATATGCAAAGAGAATACTGTATTTTAAATGACTCCTAACCTAACAAGGGGTTTTACAAATAGCTGCCATTCTGTTAGTGCAACACATCTGCACAGAGGCCAAAACCATAATAGGGACATATTTGGCACAGATGTCACATAAGTATGTTTTAGAATGTAACACTCACAACCTCTTAGCATGACAAATGTGGAAAAAGCTATAACAACTGGGGGATAAAGGACCAGAATTAGGAACAAATTTTTAATGTTGCACTGACCAACGTAGGATGTTGATAGAATATATACGTTGTTCATTAGCATGAACTTTCTGAAGAGCATGAAGTTTGAAACCAAAAGTCAGTCATCAGTTTCTGACTGCACTTTGCAATGACATGCCAATGATTTGCCAGGAAAAAATGCTATGGGAAAAGATCACAAATATGGGACAAATACTAGACATTCTGCACAGATCAGGACAGTTGAGAGGTATGCAATAAGTCACATCAACCCAGAGAACATCCCAGTGATATGGGAGAAAGCCACATATTTGTTAAGGAAAACATCTGGACATCCTGTGAATATCTGGACAGTTGAGAGGTATGAATGTGAAGTATATGGTCCAAACACATTACAGGACAATGTACCTACAGTGCAGAGTATTGTGATATGCCATTCCTGGCATTCTGTACTGAAGCTTTGTTAATGATCTGTAACAGGACATGGGACAGCCATGTAAAATGATCACCCAGGGGAAGTGTGTATATTGAATAGGGACACACAGATGAATTGTAGGAATGAACACAGGGAAAGACTACAGGTGAAACTCCTGCATGTACAGCAGAGGTCAGTTGAAGATGGTTGTAACAGCAACACTAGGCACATATCTATATGGTACAGTATGGACTGTATAGTGAAAATGTGCTGCCTGTGACTGTCACACAAGGTGACCTAACAATGGAGAGGATGTCTGTGTGAGATAAGCATTCTTACATGAGTAACGCAGAGGACATCTTTCAGGGATCTGACATACAATTTGGGTAGGGTGCCTATTGAGAAGCTGTGCAAATGATATATAGCTGAATATGAGGGCACTCTCAGCACAGGTCTCCAGCAAGGTGGCCACAAGTAAAGGATCATGGCAAACATTGCAAGAACCAACAACAATCATGGACAATATCAGAATAATATCACCACTATTAATCCCATGCCTCTGATGTAACATATGTGATTTGATTGATAACAGATGAGCCTGCCCACACATACACACACGCACACACACACACATACACACACACACACACACACACACACACACACACACACACACACACACACACACACACACACACACACGCACACATACTTGACAACTATTATGATACATTAACACTCTATGAGGGTAACCATGCTCATTGTCCTGGTACTGTAATGTCTCCAGGAGGTGTTAGGAGGGACACTGTTATTCCTGTATGTGACAGTATGGTCAATACAGGCAACTTGTCTTATGTGCATGGCATATCTCTATGGCATAATCCACGCTGTCACAAATTATATACATGGCATTAATGTTGTGAAACACCTATGTATGCAGTGTGTGCATAAGGTGAATAGGTAGCACAGATGCATCTGTTGCAACAACTCTCTAAGTCCAAGAACACTGCATCAGTGGGTCCAGACAATATCCCACAATGCTCTCTAAACAGCATGAAACATGACCTATCAGGCACTTTGGAATTGCTATTTAACTGTAGCCTCCAAACAGGCTTCATGCCTCATGAACAGAGAACAGCAACAGTCATCCGTCTGCACAAAGGTGGCCCATCTGCAGACCCTGGAAACTGTAGACCCATAAGTCTCACTAGTCTTGTATGTAAAGCCAAAGAAAGAATTATCATGGAAATAATCAATAGTGATATAGTAAACCTCCAGACACTGGACACAACCCAGTTTGGTTTCATCAAGGGCAGAACATGCCTACTTAACCTGGTGGACTTCTTTGAGAAGGCCACCAAAGCGATGGATAAGGGGAAAATGGTTCACAATGCCTACCTTCATCTGGCTGAGGCATTTGTTGAAAAACTCAAGAGGTTAGGTATAAATCAGTATATCACCTGGCAGATAGCCAACTGCCTCACAGACAGGATCCATGAAGTTAGAATTGGGAAGTTCACCTCTACAAAAAAAGGTCAGTCACAAGTGGGGATCCATAGGGATCTGTCCTTGCACCACTCCTTTGTGGCACTTACTTCTCTGAAGTGAAGGCCAGTGTCAATGGTATCTGTCTGATTACATTTGCAGATGATTGCAAATAAGGAGCTGTCATTGAATCCTACACTGACAAAAATGTTCTCCAGGAAGGGCTGATACAGACAAACAGCTGGTATTAGAGCCATGGACTAAAACTAAATGACAAGAAATGCATAATAATATCCATCAGGAAATCATCCACCCCTGGTAAGTATCATATTGACAATACACCCCTTAGAGTGGACCCAGTAGTTATGGACACACATAGACAGTAATCTTGCCTTTCATTATCACATGTCTACAGTAGTGAGGAAATCATTCTATGTTGTGCAACTTATAAACAAAGGTATGGCATCTAGGTCAAAGGAAATCATTGTTCCACTGTATTCCACATTCATCAGACCTATCATAGGTTCATAGGTCTCTACTAGGCTAATGGCCCTGGAGCCTTTATAAGCCTAGCCCATAGGATTACCCTGGCATTGTGCACCTGACCTTAGTTCCCAGTGCCACTATTGAGTAGAGGTACTGGAGTGAACCCTGGGGTGAATTTTCTATTTCCCATCCACTCATCAAGATTTCTCTTGAAGAGAACAAGTGAGGTGCTCTGTTTGACATGTATGGGAAGTCTATTCCATAGCATGGGCAGTCTCTGCATTATGAACCTGTCCCTCCAGCACATTCTGTTGATTGTGATAATGGGGTGAGGTCTCTGGACCGTGTGTTATAGAGGGAATAGGATTTCTTTAGATGTAGCATTTCTAACAGGGTTGGGTCAGATATGCCTTTGTAAGTCAAGCAGAGATCGTCTCTAAGTAGGCGATATGAGACAGAGAATAGTTGGAGTTTTTTGAGTCTGTCCATATAGGACAAGTGTTTAAGGCCTAGGATCCTCTTTGTGAGGTACTTTTGCAGCCTCTCCAGTTGTTGAAGGTGTCTAGTGAGGTACATGCCAAATGGGGCATTGTACTCGATGATTGGCCTAATGAGGGAAGAGTAGAGGGAGACAATGACCTCTTTCTTCCTGGATGCAAAACCCTTAGTAATGAGCTGTGCCACATAGAAAGACTTTCTGACCACAGAGGCAATGTGGCGGTCGAAAGAGATGTTGCTGTCAACCTGTGTTCCCAGATCTCTTATAATGCTTTCTGTGTTCAGTGGATTACCATCAATGTGGTAATTCATGGGAACTGGGTTTTACCCAAAGGGAATGATGACACATTTTTTGGCATTGAGCTTAAAGCCATGGTTCGGACACCAGTCGCTGGTCTCAGTGAGGCCTTGCTTTAGGATGTCAGCATCACTTGAGGAGTTGATAATAGCTCCCAATTTGCAATTGTCTGTGAACTTTGTCAGCCAGAGTCCCTTCATGTTGGCCTGGACTTCAGACAAATAGAAACAAAACAGGAGAGGACCCAGGACTAAACCCTGTGGGACACCACTCATGACTAGTCAGCAGTCTGACTTGGAGTCAGCTACTTTCACACTGTGGGTTCTATCTGTGAGCCAGTTTTCAACCCACCTAGTGATATGGGGTTGATGCCTAGCTTAGTGAGTTTTTCTATGATTCCAGAGTGGGGAATGGTATCAAAAGCCTTGGCCAGATGAAGGTAGGCTGTATGAACCACCTTGCCTAGATCCACAGCTCTGGTGACTGACTCAAAGAAGTCAACCAAGTTGAGCAGGCATGATCTACCCTTCACAAAACCAAACTGTGTTGGATTCAGAGCTTGGAGATTCCCTATATCCTTATAAAAATAAAACTGTAAACATTTCCATGTTATTAGATAGTCCCCGGGATTCAATAAACTCAGTGCAGGAATAGTGCTATTCCTGCAAGGAGGGAACCGTGTGCATTTAGCATTAGCATTAACAACAGCGTGCCTTGCATATTCATGAAGGCGCGCTACTGCTAAGGCTAAATGGACGTGAAGAGTACTGAGTGCAGGGGCTGTGTTTAAGTAGTGCACACACATATAACACTCCCCCTGCACTCAGAAAGTGCCATACAGCACTTTCTAAAAGTATTTCAGTGTACACAGACACTGAAATGAAATATAAAATGAGCATTTCAGTGTCCATGGACACTGAAATAGGTAAGGGAGCAAGAAATAATGTGGGGGGTGTGTGACAGGTGCTGTCACACACCCTCTGCATTGTAAAAGTGCCATATGGCCATAGCCGTCAACAGTAAAGGTTGCTGCAGAATGCCCAGATGCCTGCTTCACATACTTCCCACCCCCCTACAGCAAGCAAGCTGTACAAACTCATAAATAACAGGGACAGAAAGGCATAAAAATAGGGACATCTTCTAAATATTGCACTGACAAACCTGGAAAGCTGATAGAATAAAAGGTTTGCAGTCGCATGGACTTCCTGCAGGGTATGAAGACTGAAACACAAATGTCTCCCATGTGAAAGTGCCATACGCCCATAGCCGTCAACTGTACAGGTTTCTGCAGAATGCCCAGATGCCTACCTCACATACTTCTCACCCTCCTAGAGCAAGAAAGCTGTACAAAGCCATAAATAATGGGGGACAAAGGCACAAAAATAGGGAAATACCTCAAATATTGCACTGACAAACCCGGAAAGCTACTAGAATAAAAGGTTTGCAGTAGCACAGACTTCCTGAAGGGTATGAAGTCTGAAAGCCAAATGTCTGTCAGTATGTACTGACTTAAACCCCAGGTGATTTGCCAGTGATGTGCTAGTAAACAACAGTCACACTTCCTAAGTTTGTAAGAGCAATAATTAAAACCTGTCCCTATGTGGCCCTTCACAATTACCCATACTGTGACTGACAAGGAGTGCAGATACATGTAAATAGAGTGGTTTTATGAATTGTGTTATTGTTTTTTCCATTTTAGGTTATGTTTAAGTGTAGCTGAGCGGGTGTGCATGTTATGGCCCTCTGCCCAACATTGCTTAAACATCCCATAGGAGATAAATAAAAATATACAACTGAAATTCTCATGCTGAGATAGTGTAGTGGTTAGACTCCTGGCTTTGCATGCAGACATTTATGGTTTGAATACCAAAACAGCCAAGTTATTTTTACATGGGAAAGCAGTGTTAAAATTATTAATGTAATTTTAAATTATGCAGTAATTGATATTTGTCAACCAGGGTAGTGTAGCTGGTCTAAAATGTAAGTGTGAGTGCATATAACATGTGAAATCACCCACATATATAGGTTCATAGGTAGGTACTAGGCTATTGGCCCAAGGGCCTAAGTAAGCCTAGCCAACAAGGTTCCTTGGCTTATGCCACCCAAGAGAGTTAATTTCTTGTGCCCCTGTCGAGCAGAGCCACAGAAGTGATCCCCAGGGTGTATTTCCTATTTCCCATCCACTCATCTAGATTTTTCTTGACGAGTGCTAATGAGGAACTTTGCTTGACATAGATGGGTAGCTTGTTCCAGGGTATGGGAGGTCTCTGGGACAGGAATCGATCCCTCCAGAATGTCCTGTTTATTGTGGTGACAAGGTTTAGGTCCTAGAGCATGTAGCTTGGAGGGATTGGGATTTCTTTAGGTGTAGCATGTCCAACAGCTCTGGGTTTAACATAGCTTTATATGTTAGGCAGATATTTCCTCAGCGTAGATGATATGCTACAGAGTAAAGCTGGAGTTTTTTGAGACGGTCAGTGTAGGGCATCTGTTTGAGGCCAGTAATCCTCTTTGTGAGGAACTTCTGTGGCCTTTCCAGCTGCTACAGATGTCTTGTGGGGTACATTCCAACGGGGGGGGGTTGTACTCTATAATGGGTCTAATGAATGCCGAGTAGAGGGGAACAGTGACCTCTTTTTTCCTGGATGAGAACCCTTTTGTGATGAATTGTGCCACATAGAAGGATTTCCTGACTACTGTGGCGATGTGATTATCAGAGGAGAGACTACTGTCCACCTGGGTCCCAAGGTCTCTTATCACAAATTCGGTGTTAAGTAGACTGCCGTTTATGTGGTAGCAAATTGTCTGTTTTGGGACTCAACCATAAACACCTGCATGGAAAGCTGTGACTCTAACCACTACACTACTTTGGCTTATACAAGTGTCCCTTACAGTATAGTCACACCCCATGGTAATGTAATGAAAACACATAGACAGATGTCATGTAAAGTAAATCATATACACTTACTAATATGTCAGTAATGATCAATTAAGTCAGTATCCTGATATTCTAAAATGAAAAGTGAATAATTGTTAGCAGTGCTCAGCGGTGCTTAGTTGGTGTAAGCTTTGCTTAAATGTGAATGCTAAGCAGCAGTCAGCTCAGCTAAATGGATTTGCGCACTAGTAAGCAATGCTCAGCAATTACCTCTTTAAGCAATGTTCAACCCAGATTATCGGGTTTGCACATTACTAAGCTGTGTTCAGCATTTTCATAATGTTCCAATGATGGCAAAGGTTGGGAATATGGCCTTATGTAAACCATGCAGGCAGAAATATAGCCATAACCTATTTAGTTTGATCTCTACAGGAACCTATTTAGTTTGATCTCTGCAGGTTTAAGCACTTGGGCTTCAGGCCAGTTATTTTACATTAAGAAGGTTCGTGGTCTGCACTCTTGTGGGAGGAGAGGCTGGACTCTGCCCTTCTGCGCTGGGAATTTCTGGTTAAAGGCTTATAGTGCCTGCATATTTGAACTGTTTCTTACTGAAATTGGTACACCTTATTTGCTGTAGCATAGACTAGATCCAGGCCTGCTGAATCTAGCTTTGTTTGTATGCTTGTTGTTTGTTTGCTTGTTATTTCCCTGAAACGCTAATTCCACCTAAAACGCGGCTTTTCAGCGCTTCTGTGGATCCCTAGTGATATCTGCATTGCTTACTGTACTTATTTCCTTGTTTCACTTGAAAGAAAGTTACTGTTTGTCGTTTTTGCATTTAAGTTACCTGTAACACATTGCATTTAAGTTACCTGGCACTTGCTCACTAAAGCAATTATATAAGTCAGCACTAAAAAATTAAAAGCACTACACCCTCACAAATACCCCTTGAGTACCTTGTTCCCCACTGGCCCTTGTTTTCAATTATAAAGGAATTCCCAATACTATTCTAGCATGTCCAAAGGTCAGTTGTCAATCTCCTCTCTGATCCAGCTGGTGAATCTGGGAATCTTGAGGCAATGTTACAACTGCCTCATGTACACAGACAACCCTCTCTTCCTCCTAACAAATTCCAACATATGTGAGAGATGCAACCATATAGCCAAACTGGAGGCTAAGCTCTCTCAACTCAGTACTGGCATAACCAGTCAGGAGGAGAAGGAAACCACACTCACTACGATTCCAGTCTCACATAGGCCTACCACGACAGCAAACCAAACACATAAAAACATACTCGGAGGCTCTAAATAAAAATCTGCCTAAGCAGCAGAGACCTCAAAAGCAGACACCCAAGCAACCGCTACCCCAAAACAAAACACGTGCAACACATAGCTCACAAAGCCAGTGTGCCGAACAGTCACAGCCCTTAAGGCTGAACGACACACCTGATAAACTTGTAATAGGTGACTCTATCGTCAGGCACACTGACATCCCACTCACCAGGCTGAACAAGGAGAAGGTCATGGTGAGCTGCCTGTCAGGCACTAGGATCCATCACATAACACAAGCACTCAGGTCACTCCAAGGCAAGTACAAATATGACTCGGTCATTGTCCATGCTGGTGTGAATGATCTGAGATGTATCTCCCTGGACTACATGAAAAGAGACATAGAGGAGTCCTCTGAGCATGTAGCCCAGGCCGGTATGACCCTGACCTTGAGTAGCATCTTACCCTCACTAAGAATGATGCCACAATATGAAGACAAGATTATCAATATCAACAATTGGCTTAAGTATTGGTGTCATTCAAAGGGGATCCAATGCCTGTCAGCCTGGGATGACATGCTCGACAAGCCACGGTGCTTGGCTAGGGATGGCTTGCACCTTTCACCCCTGGGCTTTTGGATATTGGCAAAGGCTCTTGCTTCCCCCATAGTGCCTTTTTTAGGCAAGGCTCAAAAGACAAACCCACCTCCATAGGTATCACAAGGGATAAGAAACTAAGAGTAATGCTACTCAATGTTAGAAGTCTAAACCTCAAGATGCATGCACTAGAAACTCTCCTTAGCATGGAGAACATCGATATCTGTGCAGTAACAGAAACCTGGTTCAAGGCTCCCAACAGCACCCCAGCACTACCAGGTTATACCTCATACCATGCTTTTGGGCCCCAAAACTTGGACCGAACCACAAAAGGAGGGGGAGTATCAATATTCGTCAAATATACCCACACCTCCAGGTTGGTGGCACAGCACGAAGCATCAGAGACTATCCATGTGCAACTAACAGTGGGTAAAACTGCCTTCCAGTTTATAGACTGGTACAGACCACCCTCCCAAGCCCAGGAACCCCACTTGGCCTTCCTGAGAACACTGGAAAATATGAAGGTCTCTCCAAACACCATTATATTGGGCGACTTCAACTACCCAAACATAGACTGGGAGCATTACTCTAGCTGCAACACCCTAGCCCAAAGGTTCCTAGAATTTATAAACTCAAATGCTATGGAACAACTTGCTACCACTCCCACAAGAGGGGAAAACATACTGGACCTGATCATCACCAACATGGGGACTCTATACTCCAGACCAGAAGTGTATCCCTCACTGGTAAGATCAGACCATAAACTAATCTCACTGGATATTCACATCCCGACCCCACCCCCCTGCCCAGAAAACCACAGTGAAAAACTTCTCACTCCTCAAAACCGAGGTGGAATCCTTCAAAGCCCCCGAGCTTGTGGAAAATACGGCCCAGACTGCAGAAACCTTTATAAACGCATTCTATGAACACCTTCAGGAATGCATGGATCATGCAATCCCAAATAAAACCAAGACCCAATCCTCCAAAGGCAGACGTCCTGTCTGGAGGACCCCAGCCATAAACAAACTATACAATAGAAGGAGGAAGCTACTACATGATAGAGCAAAATCCCAAAAAGGGAAGGCATCTCTGATCAGTATTAGCAAAAAACTACGGGCACTCATAAAATCGTCTAAGGCCAGCTTCAAGAGAAAAATTGCACAGAACACTAAGGATAATCACAAGGCTTTCTTTAGTTATGTTAGAAACCTGGGTGAGAATTCCCAGATATGCTCAGAATTAGTCCAAAATGACAAAAAATACATCGAACACACAGACATTGCCAACATCCTAGCTGACAGGTTCAGCACAACCCCCCCCCACCAAAAGGGCAAATATCTATCCCAGCAGAGTTCTGCCCCCCTGACATCTCAGATGCTCAGGTAAGAGCCGCCCTCTCCAAAGCACAAAACACAGCATCAGTGGGACCAGATGGTGTCCCAGGCTGTGTCCTACATGAACTCCAAGAAGAGCTAAACCCAAACATAAAACTACTGTTCAATCTCAGCCTTACTACAGGATATGTACCCAAAGAGTGGAGTACAGCAACAGTGGTCCCTCTCCACATAGGTGGTGCCTCAACGGATCCTGGAAACTATTGCCCCATAAGTCTGACTAGCTTGGTCTTGAAAGCTATGAAAAGGATCATCGTGGACCTCATAAATAATGATATTGGGGACATACAGACACTGGATCCTTCCCAGTTTGGCTTTGTTAAGGGCAAATCCTGCCTCTTAAACCTGGTCGATTTCTTTGAAACAGTGACCAAGGCCATTGATGAGGGGAAGGTGGTCCACACAGCCTACCTGGACCTCGCAAAAGCCTTCAATACAATACCCCATTCTGGCATTATAGATAAGCTTACCAGCTTAAATATAAACCCCTATGTCACTAGATGGGTTGCAAACTGGCTCAAGGACAGAACCCACATGGTTAGAATTGCTGGAGCCATGTCAGACTCCAAACCAGTTACAAGTGGCGTCTCACAAGGGTCAGTCCTGGGACCTCTCTTGTTCGGCATATATTTCTCAGAGGTACAGGCCAACACGGAAGGACTGTGGCTGACCAAGTTCTCAGATGACTGCAAACTGGGCACCATAATTGACTCTCCAGCCGACACAAGCATCCTCCAAAAGGGCCTCATAGAAACAGACAACTGGTGCCAGAGCCATGGCCTCAAGCTAAATGCCAAAAAGTGTATAGTCATCCCCTTTGGCAAAAACAAAGTGCCCACAAATTACCACATAGGTGGTAATCCATTAAGTACAGAAGAAGTAATTAGGGACCTGGGGACCCAAGTTGATAGCAATCTCTCATTTGACAACCACGTGGCCAAAGTGGTTAGAAAAACATCTTATATAGCCCACCTAATCATGAAGGGATTCACATCTAGATCAGGGGAGGTCATCGTGCCTCTTTACTCATCCCTCATCAGGCCCATAATTGAGTACAATGCCCCTTTTGGGATGTATTTTACCAGACATCTGCAGCAACTGGAAAGACCCCAAAAGTACCTCACCAAGAGGATCAAAGGGCTCAAACAGATGCCATATGCTGCCCGGTTATAGAAACTCCAGCTCTACTCAGTGGCATACCGCGTGCTCAGAGGCGATCTATTCCTGACGTAGAAAGCCATGTCGAACCCGGAATTAATGGACATGCTGCACCTCAGAAAATCCAAATCCCATTGAGCTACGCGCTCGAGAGACTTGAACCTCAGCACTGAAATAAATAGGACATGCTGGAGGGACAGATTCATAACCCAGAGGCTCCCTTCACTCTGGAATAAAATCCCAGTCCAGGTTAGGCAGAGTCCCTCATTGACTCTCTTCAAGAGGAATCTTGATGAGTGGATGGGAGAGCATAGGTTTACCCCGGGTATCACTTCTGTGTCACTGTTAGACAGAGGCATAGTATACTAACCTCAAAAAAGGGCATAGCAAAATTAATTTAAAATGGGTGGCGAAAGCCAAACACACTCTGGCTAGGCTTATAAATGCCCTTGGGCAGATAGTCTAGTATGAACCTACAAACCTATGAACATGTCTGGTGTTGAAGCGGGAGTGCACTTTCGGGCACAAAACCGGGGCTTCCTGGAGTCCAGGGTCATGGCTGGACTCCTTGTAAAAGACTATGATGACATACTCCTGCAGGGCCAGTACCAGGGCTCTCAGTACAAAGCAGAGGCCTGGGACTGTCTGGCATGTGACCTCACCAGTGCCACTGGAATCCCCCAAACTGGTGAGCAGGTATGGCATCATTATGCTAGCCTAAATCATGGGAAGGGGGAGCTCTTAGCCCAGTGGATTCAAAATGCTTGGGACCAGCATGCTCCAGCAGTTTTGTAAGTATCCCAGATATAGCTGTACCAAATTCTAACCTGAGTATGTGATAGGCAGGTATGCATAATGTTTTTTTCACCCCTACAGCTGTAGCAGAGAAGGCTATGAACATTGAGGCCCATGCAGACAGACTGACAAGGATGTGCAGATAGGCTGGTGAGCACAGATCTATCTTGCAGTATATAGTGCCATAAAGTAGAAGGAGCACATTGTCTACTGCCAGTAGATATATTGTGTAATGTGTCTATTGAATAAAACACATTTGTCACACTAATACTTATACACAGGATGTCCATTAATAAAAGTGCCATTTCACTGTAATAAAAATATACAACAAACTATTGTGTTTACTCTGGTATGTCGTTGTAGAAACAGAATGTGTACAGGTTCTTTACAGCAAATAATGCATTGACAGCATAAAATAACTGAAGTTGTCCTGGGAAACAGCTAGTATGCATTACAGCCTTGTGTTAAATTTTTCTTTCCAGATTGTATTATATCAAAGGAGTAATACACAGTTCAATAATTATCTGCCATGCATGCATTTCAGGATTACAACGTCAGACTGTCCATCCCAGATGGTATTAGTCACAAATCAATCAAGCAAGAAACCTCTGTTCCCCAGTAGCTCAGTGTGATGGAAAATAGCATTGTTGCTCATTTGAGCATACGCAGACATGGTTGGAATCCAGGGAGTGGTACTGAGATATGTGCATATATACAAAATAGACACCCTGAAGATTTGTTGAAACAGTCAGAAAGTGTTAACAGATATTTTCCCCACAGGTCTCATATTTTCCCCACAGGTCTCACAGGTAAATAAAATGTGTGCAGTAGCTGCATGAAGGGTATACTAACACACCTGAATATTTGTAGAAACATTCAGAAGGTGTTAACAGATTTGCCAACACAGTTCTTACAGATAAAGAAATGTGTGTAATAGCTGTATGAAGGGTATACTAATACATCATGTACAACTGTTCCACTGTCCAGCCCCATATGTCTGCAAATGTCAGCAGGATAGGTACATACAACATGCCCTCTTCCCAATATATGTCTCTCAAGTGTCACGCTGTCATGGCTAGTGGTCACTGCTGCCAATCACCTCAGACACAGATAGGAATCCAGGTGAACTATCCTAGTAGCAGGGTCACACAAGATCATTGCAGGGTAACCCTTCTATGTCAAGTATGTAACATTGAAATGTACAAGCCCCCTTCAGTAAAGTGGCCACAGTGTACCCAGTCTGCCTCATACCATTACAGGTTGACAGTCTAACAGGTGTGTATGTGCCACAGAGCCTATGGGTCATAAGTCAATGTAAAGTTAGGACAGACCTGTAGAGTATTGAGCAGTACTGTTGTGAAAAATAGAAGCAAATGCAGTTGTTAATGGACTTTCTATTCTCCCCCCATCCATCATCTGCAACTAAAATTATTATTCATATACTACAGTTATGTTGTTCTCAAAAACTATTGCTGGGACATGTGTTCTATTATTGTTCATATATTTTATTGGTGGCATATTAACATACCTTGTTGAAATACCATTATTGGTGGCCTGTTGCCATCAATGTAACTTGCACACTGTTAAAATGATTACTGTTGTTTCATTTATGCATGTGTATTGTTTGCTGTGCAAATGTTTTAAATCTGTTGGCTTGGGTTAATGGGAACACCCATGCATGCTGCTATAACTAATTTTGAAATGTGTTGTTCATGACTAACCAATATATCCTGGAAAATCACACCATAGCACATATGGGAAGGCTGATCCCGGCGGATCTGCCTGTCCCACCCCATCTGGCCAGGGCACTGGGCCCCAGCACACCTGGGACCCAACCCAAAACATCCTTCTCTGCTGGTCCTGCACCATCTTTGGGTGGAACCACCTCAAGAGATGGGGTCCATTCCCCCCTGGGCATGGGCGCAGAGAGGAGCTCATCACCTACTGACAGTTCTGGCATATGATGCACAGCATCATCCTCTCAGAGGTGGGTGGGCAGCTGTGCCAGATGGAGGGCCACCTGGTGAACCTGGAGGGGCAGGGTACCCCTCTTGTCCATCCCCAGCACGGCCACCATCCGGGCCATGAAGGTGCAGTGGTGACTGCTCATGGGTGGGGACCTCAGTCCCACTGTATCCATTTGGGGGCTAATGGGCCTCTGATTCCCAACCACCCTCCCCGTCTAAGCTGTTTACCCCCTCATGTGTCATACACCGCCCTTGTCTGCTGTCTTGTGTGTCTTGTCTGTCCACAAATGCTGCCTATCCTACCCAACCTACCTCCCCTCCCATCTGTCCCACAAAAAAATAATTGCCCCATACATAGCTCTACATTTTGCCCCATGTACAGTGAAATTAATCAATCGACCCATAAATTATTCTACAAATGTCTGGCACCAACACCCCTCCCTGAGGGGTGTGAGGCTGTAAATTCCAAATTCTACACTTTATCCACAGCTGTTGCTGCAGAAGAAATGTAGAGCTATGGTCCTTTCCTACACTGCCCTGCACATCCCAAGCTGATTTTCCTAATGTTTTACCCCTGCTTGCCCCTATTTCACCATTTTCTTATCACCCTTTTTTCTTTTCTTTAACTAAAATTAGTGCAAACCTGCTTACAACTGCTTAAACGTGCCTTAATCACTCTGTCTCCATCAACCCTTGTTCCGCCCAGCAACAAAATAATCAGCCCTGACAAGTCTCAACCCCCAGATATTGTGCACTACAATCACAGCAACGTACCAGTACACCATCTGAGCTGTGGGAATCTGTAATGCTTTTATAAATATATCATGCATTCTGGTCATTTAACATTAATGAAAAAAATCATCACTTCTAAGACTGGAACTCAGGAACCTTTGCACTACAATCACAGCAACATACCACTACACCATCTGAGCTGTAGGAGTTTGCAATGTTTTAATAAACATATCATTCATGACAGTCATGTAACATAAGGAAAATATATATCAAAAGTACTCTGCTATACATATATATGTATATATACATACCAATATCTATATATATATATATATATATATATATATATATATATATATATATATTTATATATATGGATCTATCTTAGCAGATCGACAAGTTAAATAAGCGAAAACGAATTCACCGACGCCAGAAGATCGACAGTGCACAAACACGACATCGCATACACCCGACACATCATACCAACAAACAAAACAAATCCCCTATCCAAAACCCACACACACAACACAAGCACACCAAAATCCTTACAAACAAACACTAACCCATACATACACAACTATCTACAACCCTAACCCAAACCCTTACCCTAAGGTCCGTCACTATCGCACACTCACCTAACCCGCGCCCTAACCCTAACTCACTTATCCCACCCCTACCCCTACAGACCACCAACATCGCACACTTACCTTACTCGCACCCTAACCCTAACTCACTTATCCCACCCCTACCCCTACACACCGTCAACATCGCACACTTACCTTACTCGCACCCTATCGTCCGTCACTACCGCATACTTACACATCCTTTCCCCATCGCAGTGTTCTCAGCGTCGGTTTCTTCCTCCGTCGGTCTTCTGCCTTGTCGATCTTCTGGCGTCGGTGAAGTGACTTGTGATCTTCTGGCGTCGGTGAATTCGTTGTCGCTTATTTAAATTGTCGATCTACTAAG
This sequence comes from Protopterus annectens, assembly GCF_019279795.1. Taxonomy (NCBI): domain Eukaryota; kingdom Metazoa; phylum Chordata; order Ceratodontiformes; family Protopteridae; genus Protopterus; species Protopterus annectens. The sequence goes on along the minus strand of NC_056742.1, from coordinate 131,211,635 downwards.
ATAGATCTATATATATATATGTATATATATATATATATATATATATATATATATATATATATATATATATATATATGGGTTCACTTCAAAATCTTGAAAGCTCAAAATCCTGAATCTCAAAATCCTGAACTCAAAATCTTGAAAGCTCAGAATACTGAAAACTCATAATACTGAATCTCATAATACTGAAAAACATACAGGGCACCGACAATGACTATATTGCAGCAGAAATTCATACAGAAACAAAGAAAAGACAAACCATATCAGTCTAAACCAACTATAAGCAGGGGGTCAAGTCCCCATGCACCCCCCATGTGAGGGGGGCTGCACCCCTCATACTCCCTGCTACTTAAATATATCAACTCCAAGTACAGACTTCACTACACTAAAATGAGTTATGTTGTAGTATAGCACATTGAAAGGCAACATGACTAAGGTTACAACAGGCAGGCATGAAGCGTGTAATGGTATGTTTGTTTGCCATTTTCTTCTGTGAAGTGTGATCTCAGAGTTGATATATTTAAGTAGCAGGGGGTGTGGGGGCACAGCCTCCCCACATGGGGGTGCAGGGGGGCTTCCCCCTGCTTATAATTGTAGATGAGTAATATGTTTCTGTATATATTTCTGCTGCAATACAGTCAGTGTTGGTGTCCTGTATATTTTTCAATATTATGAGTTTTCAGTATTTTGAGCTTTCGTGATTTTGAGTTCAGGATTTTGAGATTCAAGATTTTGAGCTTTCAAGATTTTGAAGTGAAACTATATATATATATATATATATATATATATATATATATATATATATATATATATGGGTTCCTATGAATCCGTCGACAGCCGAAACATCAACGCTTACCTCATCGACACCAAAGCATCGACCGTTCAGAACATCGACAATCCAGGTAAGCGATTTTCCCCCTTACAGGACCCATGGTAGCACTTAGGACCCATGGTAGCGACTGTTGAGAATTTGCGTTGTCCATAGCGTCGCACTAGCGAAACAAGTGCTACCATGGGTCCTGTAAGGGGGACAATCGCTTACCTGGATTGTCGATGTTCTGAACGGTCGATGCTTTGGTGTCGATGAGGTACGCGTCGATGTTTCAGCTGTCGGATTCATAGGAACCCATATATAGATGTATATATATATATATATATATATATATATATATATATATATATATATATATATATATTTGTGTGGGTGGGTGTGTGTGTGTGTGTGTATATATATATATATATATATATATATATATATATATATATATATATATATATATATATATATATATATATATATATAAAACCGACCTCTTACTGCAAGACATCTGCAAAAAAGCCTGACAAAGTGGGGGGATAAAGGGCAAACAATAGTGAAAACTTTGAAATATGGCTGTCATATGCATAAAGGTCTGCTAGAGTGGCATGGTTTGCTGTAACACATAATTCCAGATAGATTCCATATCTGAAACACAAATGAATGTCATTATTTACTGATCTCAATGCTCACATCATCCCAGTGATTTGTCAGCAACACACAACAGTTATGGGCAAAACCAAACATATGAGCCATGCATATGGTCAGTGTCAAGACATCTGGACAGTGGAGAGGTATGACTGCAGTCATATAACAGAATAGAAAAAATGGTGACATCTGCTAACCATGTCAGCCAGCACCCTCTGAACCAGAGTAAGACTAACATAACACTACCCCAAATCAGCTCCGGGGAATTACCCATGTATATGGGTATGAATCATCTCTGTGTCACTGCTGGGCAGAGGCACAACAAACTAATGGGCACAGTATTTTTTCATATAAGGGGTGGCGTAAGCCACAAAACTTTGGGCTAGGCTTATAAATGCCTTAGGGCAGATAGCCTAGTATAAACCTATGAACCTATGAACCTATATCCAAATATATCATGCACTACAGGGATGGAACTGTAAGGAAAAGCAGATATTGGTGTGAAAATGTCCACCCACAAGCATTTGCACCACAGTCACAGCAACATACCACTACCCCAAATGAACTCTAGAGTAGAATGACTGTTTGAACAAACATATCCTGATTGCCATTCACACACTACACCGAGATATACTGGCCCAACTCACAGTCTACTGGGAATCCTGACGTGCTGCAGGACATTCCTCAGTCTGCCCTATAAACATATACACCTGATAGACCACTAGCAACTATAGCAGCATGCACAGTCAGATAGAAAAAGGATCTATGACATTCACATCTGCTACTCTCCCTACTCAGCCCAACAAACATTTACACACAACATTCTTGCACAATCTTGGCAGTCTGTTAAGAATGGCCAGGCATACATAACTCTCAACTGTACAGATTTCCAGAGAATGTCCAGGGTGTGGAACCATATTCATGGCCACTTCCGAATACCACTTCCAGGAGTCTGCTAGGTCACTGGGATGATACCTGGAGTGCAGTCACTAAATAATGATATACCATACCTCTGAACCTCTTACTACAAGACATCAGGACAAAGCATGATATACTTGGGGGACAGGAAAACACACAGAGGGACATATCTCACATAATGGTGTTACAAACTGAAACAGTTGCTGGTGTTACAGGTTTTGTTGTAACATAACATCCTGGAAGGATATGATGTCTGAAACACCAATGAATGTCGACATTTACTGACTACAATCCTTACATTATCCTACTGATTTCACAAAAACAGATATTGTCAGAGGAACAGACCAAGCATAACAGGCAAACCTCTGGGCAGTCTGTGGACATCAGGACAGTTGAGAGGTATGTCAGAGAAATATCACTGTCAGAAGTCAAGTCATGCAGAAAATGCATGTCCAGACAAATCCTGTTAATCTGGCAACCCTCTATATGTATAACAGCACTACTTGCTTACAATCTGTACCCGATTCTGGAGCTTTGTCCCCCATGTTGTTGAGCTGTCTCCACATGTCCTGTCCTGAGGGGTAATCCCTCCTACTGTCTGTGAAGCTGTAGCCCCCACACCTCCATAATGTCTGCCCACACAGGCAAGGAAAAAGGGCAAGGCCCACATGAAAGACATCATTATAGCACTGTGTTGCTATGGCATTGGCTAATGGAAAGACAACACAGCTGCTCTGGATGCAAGTAGCAAGTGGGAGACACCGACTGGTGCACAGGCCATCACCTGCTTATGAACATTACCTACAAAAGGCAAGCTGCTGCCTATGCAACACAGGTCTCAACCCATCTACACAAAGACAGACTATGACTACACAAACCTAACTATCTGCATTGTTGTGAGTAAACTCTTCAGCACTATAACAAGTATGTCAATCATGTAAGGTTGCAATGGAATGCAGAAGGGGGATGCAATAATGTCAAACAGGACATTAAACACTAGGCTGCAACAAGACCTGCTGGACTCACCTGCTGCTGTCTGGCACCTATGGCTATTCCCACTTGCCCAGTCTGCATTGACATGGATCACATCTCTGGCCCTTGAGTCACCCCAGCAAAGGTCAGCTATTGTATGACTACTACTGGAGTGTCTGTTGTCCAATACTAAGTGTGGCACTGCTAGGCCAGCTATCTGGGATGTTGTAATTATTCATATGTCACCTGTGAATGCTACTCTGATACATATGCTTGTCTTACAAATGTAAGCGGCTTATATAGTCTATGTGCATAGTACACAACAGGTGCAGATGTGTGTGTTGAACTGTATGTGATGCACACTAATATTCAAAACTAAAACCACCATCACCCCTACAACTCATACCAAACTGCTGGGTGTAGAAATTGACAACAACTTGAAGTTCGATATACATATAGCACAAACCATTAAGAAGGTCCACAAGAAACTAGGTTTACTTTACAGAAACAAGCAATTCCTAACTACACACTCAAAAGCTACTATTGCTCGCACGCATCTCCTATCTTCCCTTATATATACCTCTCCATTCCTAACCAACCTCCACAAATCTGAACTAACCAAACCTGAAGCTTATTATAATAACATTGAAAAGTTTGCTACTGATGCCCCATACAGAACACATCACTGCACAGCTCTTAAACAACTAGAATGGCTAGATCTTCCTCAGCTACTACACTTTAATCAGTTAACCTTTTCCCATAAAATATTGCATCAACCAGACAAAACCCCTGCTCTCCAAAAACTATTAGAACCATACATCACTTCCAGACCCCTAATAATAAATTCCTACTAGACACCACCAAAGCAAATAACACAGCTGGATAATCACTCTTCTCAAACTACATCCCTAACATATGGAACAAACTGCCCACCCAAATTAGTACCTGCTGCTCTACTGATGATGGCCACTGTGGTGACACATATTGGGACCTGCTGTAATCTGTCAGGATTCAATCATCTACCCTGCTCCTGGGTGACTTCAAATACCCAACCATAGTGTTCATGACCCATGCCACCTGAACATGAACGCGCATAGATTCCCCGGCTTTGTCAATGGCAGTGGATCAGGCGGTCAACACTGCTACAACAGGTGGAAATATCCTGCACCTGGTCCTAACCAACATGAGTAGCCACTGTAGCACTCCTACAGTGCCATCTTCCTTGGTAATATCTGACCACATAGCCATCACCGTTCAGGTCACCATATCCCCTGCCCACCCCCCTTTACAGTGTCAAACAGAATTAACTTGGACCCCTACTCTTCTCTGTTTTCACCAATAATCTAGCCTCTGCCTCCAAACATGGCACACTCATACAATACGCAGATGACTTGACCATCATCTGCTCAGTCCAGTCCCTACCCAAACTGCAAAAAGTCACACAGGAAGCCTTTTCCTCTGTTGAAACTTGGTTATCCGATGCCCAATTGATACTCAACCCAAACAAAACTAAACTACTCATCTTCCAACCCACCAAACATACTCAAAACAACTCTAACTTTAACATCACAGCAAAAGACAACACCACTATATACCCAACTGAACACACTAAATTGCTAGGAGTGGAAATAGACAATAAACTAAAATTTGACATTCACATATCCATGACCATAAAAAGAGTCCACAAAAAACTAGGAGCGTTATACAGAAATAAGCATCTTCTCACCAAAGCAGCAAAGATTTTAATGGAAAATTCCCCCCTTATCTCCACCCTACTTTATGCCTCTCCAATATATACCAACCTAAGGCAATGCGATCTAAACAAGCTAGAGACCTGCTACAACAAAATTGCCAAATTCGCCACAGGGGCGTCCTACCATAGTCACCACTGTCTCTCACTTGTTGAACTGGGCTGGCCTGAACTCCCTCAGCTCCTTCAATGGTATCAACACTCACTCGCCCACAAACTAGTAAACCATCCACTAAATGTCCCATCCCTCCAGAATCTACTCCAACCCTATCGCCCCACCAGACCACTAAGATCCAGCAAAAAAATCACTTGCAGATCACTAAAGCCAATAACTCTGCTGGTGAAGCACTATTCTCTTGCACCATAGCCAAATTATGGAACTCCCTCCCACCCACAATTACCTCCATACCATCATGCACCCACTTCAAATCTTTACTAAAAGCACACCTAAAAACATGCTGGCTATGCCCTTGCAACTCCCAGTCTAATATCACCCACCCCATCCAACCACTACCTTTCTTTCCACTCCACTAACTACCTTGATTATAGCAAGCTCAGATGCTCATAAGTCTAGTACTTATTATAAAGCAGGAACTTCTTATTTTAACATTTGTTAATGTCTGTTATGTACGTCACAGATAAAGATTCTAGTTGTCTATTGATGTACTATTTTCTTCATCTGTAAATATGTTGTAATTGCTATGTAAATTGTTAATCGCTATGTAATCCAATGTAACTACGGTCTGTTTATTTTAACTGTGGAGCTTTTCTCCCCGGGCCTCCGCTGAAAAGGGACCTACGTCCAGTCGGACACTCCCGGTTAACAAATATAAATAAATAAATAAATAAATAAATAAATAACTGTACACAAATGACTATAAATCCCCTCAGAGCAGGTAGAAGTATCTGTACAGCCAATGTCCCATTTGTTGGAACTAACAGCAGTGTCCAGGCCCACACCACAGTAATATGTAGGCACCTACATAGCTGTATGGACTCAGTAATACCTGACAGGACAACATCTTCTTCCTCAAGGTAGGGTAAATGGCCATGGTGGACAGCAGCAATACACAAATACCATAATAGGTGGAAATAAGTGTAAACATCACCCCCTGTCCTCCCATTGGTACACATTTGCATGCACATCACCCACCCCCCTCCCCTCATCATCAAGAAGCAGGTCCGTAATGCCATCTCAAAGGCAACACACAGAAGTCTCCATAGGCCTGATACCATCCATGGCTGAATCCTACATGAACACAGGCATGTGTTCTCAGATCCATTCCACACTGTAGTCAACCACAGCATGAGCACTGGTGACATCTCATCTGCACAAAGGACAGCCACTGTCATCCCTATGCACAAAGGCAGAGCAATCCACCGACCCAGGCAATCATATGCACATCAGCCTAACTAGCCTGCTCTGCAATAGCATTGAAGGCAATATCAAGGACATTGTGAAAAAGGACATCAGCAACATTAAAATGCCTGAGCCCACACAGCACGGTATTGTCAAAGGGAGATCAGGCCTTTTAAACCTGGTCAACCTCTCAGAAGTGGTCAACAAACACAAGGATGAGGAGAATATGGTGAAGAATGCCTACCTTCACCTAGCCCAATTCTCTCACAATAATCCTCAGGCAGCCAGGATACATATGCCTACACAGCTAAGCACCAACCTGTATGTTACCAGATGAGTAGCTAACTGGTCCAATGATAGTACTTACTTGGTCAAAGTAGTGGAACTAGTAGTAGATTCTTCCAAAGCAGTGTACCCCAAGGATCGGTCTGGGGGCTCTACTGTTTGAGATATATGTATCTGAGGTACAGGACAAAAGCAGTGGTCTGTGGCTTACCAGGTGTACAGATGCTTGCAAGCTGGCCACTGTCTTACATTCCCCTACTGATGTGAGCATCCTCCGGGAGGCACTCACCCAATTAATGACTGCTGCAAGAAGCATTACCGCAAACTGAATGCCAGGAGAGGAATCATTCTCCCTGTTGTGCCAGATGTCATCCACACTAATTATGACATTAATAATGTACTGAACATGCAATCAGATGTGAGGTGACTTGTGCACCAAGGTTGGTAGCAACCTGACAGTTTCCCACCATGTGGAAACCATTGTACGGAAGGCTGTCTATATGGCCCACCTCACAAATATAGGTATGTCATCCAAGAAACAGTAGGTCACAACATCCCTGTACTCAACCTTCATCAGACACATTACCAAGCACAATGGCTCCTTTGGCATGTACCTTGCCAAGCAAATGCAGCAGTTGCAGAGGCCACAGAGGTTCCTGACCAGGCAATTCCAGAGTCTGCAACACCTATCCTATACAGGTAGGCTGAAAGCCTTGTCCCTGTACTCAGTCTCATACAAACTGATCACAGGTGACTTGTGTCTGGCATACAAGACCATGACCAAAGCAGCCTTGATGGGGTTTCTCCATATCTGTAAGAGACATTCCACTCATGCATCATGCACACATGGCTCTCACCTGGTCTTGCTGGTGGGAATAGTGTGGTGTCCCACACAGTATAATGTCTGCAAAATACTCCATCCCCACAACTAACAGTGTACATTTATAGCCCTCTAGAAGAGGTAGCTCAACGACTGCATGGGAAATGGATGAGACACCCCTGGGATCCTGTGTGTCCCAGATGGACAGGGGAAACAGGTGCTGGCTTGAAAGAGGCATGGGCAAAAGTCTGGGCCCGGTTTATGAGGGCATCATGGCCAATAGCCTGGTATCATTTTATGAGGCTATGCACCTAGTACTTTACATGTATCCTGTATGTATTGCAGACTGTCCTACAATATTGTCTGAAATGAATCCCTGTGAGTCTGAACTGTGTATGTACTGCAGTGATAGTGTATAGTCCTGTCCCCTCAACAGTTATTATCACATATCATTAAAACTTGTCAGTGTGTGTGGTCTGTATAGTAGTAAGTCAGTTCTTACATTACACGTATATGCACTTGGTGATACTGTATAGCTCACTCCAATAGCCTTGGTCTTGGCCACAATTAGCATTCTGCTAGTAGGGCCATCCCACAGTAGGATTAGTCACCCTTTGTAGTGGGCCGGACAGTAGCAGTGATAGAGATGGATTGTGGCAGGCAGAACTACCATAAAGCTGCCCTGAAGGACCCATAGGTGTCACAACTGTGACAGGCTGTACCATATACTACTCAGAAACAGCTCCTTGTGGTCCTGCAGAGTGGTGCTAGCAGCAGAGAACTGAGAAAAGCAACTACTTTCCTGATCTAAGTATTTTTTTGCTGTTTTACCTAAGCGACCTTCTTTTTCTTACTTTGAACAAGTTTAAACTGCTTTATTATCTGTTTTTTGCATTGTACATTATCTGCACTTAAGTTACAGTTGGTCGAAAGTTTGTTTGTTAAATTTAACTGTTGAGGCTGCCCACTAAAGTGCGCTAGCCTGTGTAATTGATTTATTACTGTTTCCTGCATTTCTGTGTACTTTCTAACTCAAAAACAAAAAACCCCCCCCAAAAAATATCCTTGTTTTCCCACCTTTTCTCGACTAGTTTAGACCAGTATACAGGCTTTGCTGTATTCTGGACTGTGGTGTAGTTCCTGTGTTGTCCATTACCTTACTTGGATAGAAGGAAGTTTCTTTGCTCTCCAGTGGGAGTGGGGAGCCTTGAGCAGCCTATCTGACCCTGAAGGAGTGACCTCAGCACTAGAGCTTGTAGTAATTGGTTGTTTTGGACCACTTCTAGCTCTTTTAAAGTTCCCTGTTTAAAATCCACCTCTGAGCATTTTTTCTGGCTATACTACTCAGAAACAGCTCCTTGTGGTCCTGCAGAGTGGTGCTAGCAGCAGAGAACTGAAAAAAGCAACTACTTTCCTGATCTAAGTATTTTTTTGCTGTTTTACCTAAGCAACCTTCTTTTTCTTACTTTGAACAAGTATTACCTGTTTTTTGCATTGTACATTATCTGCACTTAAGTTACAGTTGGTCGAAAGTTTGTTTGTTAAATTTAACTGTTGAGGCTTCCCACTAAAGTGCGCTAGCCTGTGTAATTGATTTATTACTGTTTCCTGCATTTCTGTGTATTTTCTAACTCAAAAACAAAAAAAAACCTTGTTTTCCTGCCTTTTCTCGACTAGTTTAGACCAGTATACAGGCTTTGCTGTATTCTGGAATGTGGTGTAGTTCCTGTGTTGACCATTGCCTTACTTGGATAGAAGGAAGTTTCTTTGCTCACCAGTGGGAGTGGGGAGCCTTGAGCAGCCTATCTGTCCCTGAAGGAGTGACCTCAGCACAAGAGCTTGTAGTAATTGGTCGTTTTGGACCATTTCTAGCTCTTTTGAAGTTCCCTGTTTAAAATCCGCGTTTGCGCGGCTTTCCACGATTGTGTGCATAGTGCAGCACCGGTTAAACAGGCTTAAACTATTCCTGGCTCTGCCAAGTCTGCATTTCAGTTTTTCCCTTAAGAAAGCTCTACTTTCAACAAAATCAGTCTATTCGCTAGATTATAAGCCTAGCACTTGCTCCTAAAACCTTTCTTTCAAGTGAAGCACTCTTAAACTAAAGTAAGCACTACATCCACCTACAACCTGTGTTAATACCCACTTCCCTTCAAAGTCCTCTCTGACCCAGTTTTACATCACTCCCTTATACTATTCTGGCATGTCGAGTGGTATATTACTGACGTCCTCTCCAGTTCAGCTGGTTAATCTGGGAATCCTGAGACAATGTTACAATTGCCTCATGTACACAGACAACCCTCTCCTCCTCCCATCAAACACAAACACATGTGAGAGATGCAACTATATAGCCAAACTGGAGGCTGAACTCTCTCAACTCAGGACTAGCAAGACCAGACAGGAGGAGAAGGTAACCACACTCGCAACAAACCCAGTCTCACATAAACCAACCACAACTGCAAACCAAACACATAAAAACACAGACATACTCGGAGGCTCTAATAAAAAACTTACCAAAACAACAGAGGCTCCCAAAGCAGACATCCAAGAAACCACCACCTCAAAACACAGCACATGCAACACATAGTTCACTAAGTCAGTGTGCCAAACAATCACAGCCCTTAAGGTGAAACACCATGCCTGATACACTAGTAACAGGTGACTCTATAGTCAGACACACTGACATTCCGCTTACCAGTCTGAACAAGGAGAGGGTAACGGTGAGCTGCCTGTCGGGTGCTAGGATCCGCCACATAACACAAGCACTCAGGTCACTCCAAAGCAAGTACAAATATGACTCCGTCATTGTCCATGCCGGTGTGAATGACCTGAGATGTACCTCCCTGGACTACATGAAAAGAGACATAGAGGAGCTCTCTGATTATGTAGCCCAGGCCGGTATGACCCTGACCCTGAGCAGCAACTTGCCCTCACCAAGAATGATGCCACAATACAAAGACAAGATGATCAGCTTTAATAATTGGCTCAATTACTGGTGTCATTCTAGGGGCATCCAATGTCTGTCTGCTTGGGATGACATGCTGGACAAGCCACGCTGCTTTACAAGGGATGGCTTGCACCTGTCACCACTGGACTTCCGGATATTGGCTAAGGCTCTTGTCACCCCCATAGTGCCTTTTTTAGGCAAGGCTCAAAAGACAAACCCACCACCTTAGAAAACAAAAAAGGAAAAAAACTAAGGGTAATGCTACTCAACGCCAGAAGTTTAAATCTCAAGATGCAGGCTCTCGAAGCACTCCTCAGTATGGAGAGCATTGATGTCTGTGCAGTAACTGAAACCTGGTTCAAGGCTCCTGAGAGAACCCCAGCTCTACCAGGTTATACCTCGTATCATGCATTTCAGCCCCAAAACTTGGGCCGAACCACAAAGGGAGGGGGAGTGTCCATATTCATTAAAGACACCCACACTTCCAGGTTAGTGGCAATGCACAAAGCATCAGAGACCATCCATGTGCAAATAACCGTAGGCAAAACTGCTAATACAACTTGTAGCATGCTACAGACCACCCTCACAATCTCAGAAACTCCATTCAGCCTTCCTGAAGACACTGGAGGATATGAATGTCTCACCAAATACCATTATATTGGGAGACTTCAATTACCCAAACACAGACTGGGTGCATTATTCAAGCCCTAACACCCTAGCCCAAAGGTTCCTGGAATTCATCAACTCAAATGCGATGGAACAACTAGTCATCTCCCCTACAAAGGGAGATAATATACTTGACCTGATCATCACAAACATGGGGACAAAATGCTCAACACCTGAAGTATACCCCTCACTAGTGAGATCAGACCACAAACTAATGACCCTAGATATTCATATCCCACCTCCACCCCCAGCACAATAGACCATAGTGAGAAACTTCTCAAAAGCCGAATTTACACTCCTTAAGACTGAAATGGTATCCTTCAAGCCCCCTTGGCCAGTGGAAACCACATCCCACACTGCTGAATCCTTCACAAATGCTTTCTATGGACATCTCCAAGAATGCATGGATCATGCAATCCCAAATAAAACCAAGACCCTTTCCACCAAAGCCAGGCGTCCTATCTGGTGGACCCCAGCCATAAACAAACTTTATAACAAGAGAAGGAAGCTACTGCAAGACAGAGCAAAATCCCATAAAGGGAAGTCATCTCTGATCAGCACTAGCAAAAAACTACGTTCGCTCATAAAATCAACCAAGGCCAACTTTGAGAAAATCGCTAAGGACACTAAAGATAACCACAAGGCCTTCTTCAGCTATGTTAGAAACCTGGGCGGAAATCCTCAGATATGCTCAGATTTAGTTCATAATGGCAAGAAATACACTGAACCCACAGATATTGCTAACATACTGGCAGACAGGTTCAGTGCAAATTTCTCCCCTCCCTCACCCCCAAAAGAAGAAATATTTATCCCAGCTGAATGCAACCTCCCTGACATCTCAGATGTCCAGGCGAGAGCTGCTCTCAGCAAAGCTAAAAATACAGCATCAATGGGACCTGACAGTGTCCCGGGTTGCGTGCTATGTGAACTCCAAGAGGAGCTAAACCCGCACATAAGAATGCTGTTTAATCTTAGCCTTACTACAGGATATGTACCTGAACAGTGGCGTACAGCAACAGTGGTCCCACTCCACAAAGGAGGCACCTCTACAGACCCTGGAAACTACTGCCCCATAAGCTTAACCAGCCTGGTCTGAAAAGCTATGGAAAGGATCATTATGGAACTCATAAACAAAGACATCGGGGATCTACCGACAATTTATCCTACCCAGTTCGGCTTTGTAAAAGGCAGATCCTGCCTCTTGAACCTGGTGGACTTTTTTGAAACAGTCACTAGAGCCATTGATGAGGGCAAAGCAGTTCATACAGCCTACCTGGACCTGACAAAAGCCTTCGACACAATACCCCACTCAGGCATCATAGACAAGCTCAACAGCTTAAATGTAAACCCATATGTCACAAGATGGGTTGCAAACTGGCTAAAGGACTGAACCCACAAGATCAGAATAGCTGGAGCTATGTCAGATTCTAAGCCAGTCACAAGTGAAGTCCCACAGGGCTCTGTCTTGGGACCCCTCTTGTTCGGCATTTATTTCTCAGATGTGCAGGCAAATATAGGGGGTTGTGGCTGACAAAGTTTGCAAATGACTGCAAACTAGGCACCATAGTCGATACACCAGCTGACACATGCATCCTTCAGAAGGGCCTTACAGAAACAGACGACTGGTGCCAGAGTCATGGCCTTAAACTAAATGCCAAAAAATGTATAGTCATCCCCTTTGGGAAAAACAAAGTACCCACAAATTACCACCTAGGTAGTAATCCATTAAGTACGGAAAAAGTAATCAGAGACCTGGGGACCCAAGTTGACAGTGACCTCTCATTTGACACCCACGTTGCCAAAGTGGTTAGAAAGACCTTCTACCTTGCCCACCTTGTCATGAAGGGATTCACATCCAGATCAAAGGATGTCATTGTACTCCTATATTCCTCCCTTATCAGGCCTATGATTGAGTACAATGTCCCATTTGGTATGTACCTCACCCGACACCTGCAGCAGCTGGAGAGACCCCAAAAGTACCTCACCAAGAGGATCAAGGGTCTCCAACATATGTCATATGCTGCCAGACTAAAGAAGCTCCAGCTCTATTCAGTAGCATACTGCCTGCTCAGAGGTGATCTGTGCCTGACGTACAAGGCCATGTCCAATCCGGAATTAATGGACATGCTCCTCCTCAAAAAATCCAAATCCATCAGAGCCACGAGAGATAAAGATCTAAACCTCAGCACAAATATGAATAGGACATGCTGGAGGGAACAGGTTCATAACCCAGAGGCTTCCTGCACTCTGGAATAGGATCCCAGGCCATGTTAGGCAGAGCCCCTCACTGACTCTCTTCAAGAGAAATCTTGACGAGTGGATGGGTAATCATAGATTTAGCCCGGGGGTCATCTCTGTGTCACTACTAGACAGAGGCACAGTAAACTAAATTTATTTTGTTCACTTTTGTATCATTACATGGGGTGGCGAAAGCCACATACACTATGGCTAGGCTTATAAATGCCCTAGGGCAGATAGCCTAGTACTATACTACAAAACTATGAAACTATGAGTGTGTGCGTGGGTGTGTGTGTGTGCGTGTATGTGCATGTGTGTTTGTGTGTTGTGCATTTCAGCAATCAATACCAACAGCACTATTGAAGGGAGGGTGCTGCCCACACCACACCAGAGCAGGGAGTATGCACGTTGTCCTGGCTAGTACCATCCGGGATGCAGGTCCAGCAGACAGCAGTCACCATCAAGGAGTAGCACTGCATCTGTCCTTGATCCAGGTGATGGCAGTAATACAGCTAGCAGAACCAGTTACCACATCCCTGCCAGAAGACGGTGAACCATACATCCTGCCATGTATGGTCCACAGCTGTTTAACACAGACCTGTGTGGGCATCCACATTGCTTCCAGGTGTGCAAATGAACACTTGCACAACCCTATCCCAGGCCAGTCACCACCAGCATGCACAGCTCCTCTGCACAGCCCAGATGAACATCACCCCACCACACACACACACACACACACACACACACACACACACACACACACACACACACACACACACACACACACACACACACACACACACACACACATGATGTCAGCCATATGGCCCAGCATAGGCCTTTAGCAATCCAACACCACACCTTATGCATGTGATGATACCTGTGCCACAACCATGTTATCCATACCATCGATGCACAGACATGCTTATATGGGTATGATACAGTGTAGCAATGTCATGCTGTGTAAGGTGCCGTCTGCTGGCAGTAGCTATGGGTACACATTGAGGTGTATGTACCTTGTTAGGCATGATGCACTATTGCTGCTAGTACTGCTGACTGACTGTAGTGTCACATACTGTATTCTGGTCGTGTTCCATGTGTCTGTGTGTCTGCAGGCTGTGGCCCTGCTGGCAGTAGCAATGTTGGGTAAGGCGGAGTAGTAACACAGTCACCTTAACATAGCCAAGGTTACACCTGTACATGTACATGTTTACAGGGTGTGTTTACATGCAACAGTGTGTGTGAGGGACAATAGTGGCAGACAGTGTGACCTTCCATACATACCCTTGACACATCCACCTTGCATACATGTCACCTGGGTGTTATGTAGGCCCGCAGGCTCACACATACAGGGGAGTTTACCTGAGTACTGGCACTAGGTGCCTCACCAGCTTAGCCATTACATTCACAGCAACAGATTCAGCTATCAGTACTTGTTGCCCCTGCCATTTCTGTCACATCCACTCGACCGTCATGCAGTTGATGAGGGTTTGCATGGTACTGTGTATGATAGGTTTGGGGTATGTATTCCTGGCACAGATCAGCTTGTGTTAGTCTAACCTGACCATCACCAGCATGTGTGTCTGCTATCTTATAAGCTCATTGTCAGGGGACACAGACAACATATAGGTTGCAAACATGTGGATATCCCATGTACAACTGTACAGATGACTGATATGGTCTGTATAGTGTTACATGGTGCATGTGAGGCAAATGCCATTAACAGGGTCTTTAAAGTAATGTCTTGGGTAGGGGGTCAACAGGTCTTAAAATGGTATAGCCTGCACACACAACAGCCACAGGGGATAAGCTTCACACACTACTATAGTTGTCAGTATTGAGATTAGAACTCCTACCTATCTATCTATTTCCACTATAGTATTGCAGAGTTATTGCACATGCCACAGAGCCTAGAGGACTGACAGTGTATACAGGTACATCTAGGATGAATGACATAAGGAGGCCTTGTAAAGTAGGGCAATGGAATGTATACTGGGTGTTACATGCCTCAAGATGGTATAACCCACACCCCCAGCAGATATGATTCTCACCCAAACATGCACACTGATGTGAGTCTCAGACACACACACACACACACACACACACACACACACACACACACACACACACACACACACACACACACACACACACACACACACACACACACACACACACACACACACACACACACTTGCTAGTATTGAGATTAGAATGCCTACCTATCTAGTTATGTATACTATAGTGCTACACAGTTATCACATGCACCACAGAGCTTATAGGATTTCACAGCTTCACAAGGTATGTCTAAGGTGATTACATCAAGAGCCATTGTAAAGTATTGCAATGGAAATGTACTGGATGTGAAGGGCATCAAAATACATTACCCTACAGACATACAGACTTACAAACACCTTCACACACACACACACACACACACACACACACACACACACACACACACACACACAAACACACACACAGACACACACAGACACACACAGACACACACACACACACACACACACACACACACACACACACACACACACACACACACACACACACACACACACACACACACACACACACACACACACACACACACACACACACACACACACACACACACACACACACACACACACACACACACACACACACACACACATTTCCCACAACTGAGTGTAGAACCCCTGTCTATCTAGTTATCTGTACTATACTGTTATGTAGTTATTACAGGTGCCACAGAGTTTATACGGCTGAATGCTGTCCAAAGTTACTTCTAAGGACAATGACATCAGCAGGACTGCTAAAGTAGGGCACTGGGAAGTGTTGTTGGTGGGAAAGTCCTCAAAATACTTCATCCCACAAACATGCACACTTACAAACTCTTGCAGATACACTTATACATGCAGACACATTTGCTGGACCTGAGAGTAGAACCCCTGCCTATCTAGTTATTTGTACTATAGTGTTATGCAGTTATTGCATGTGCTACATAGCTGTTCCTGTTGCAGCTATTTCTGCAGGATCATATTGTATAGCATGGCACATAATATGAACATATGTGCACATGTGGCTGGAGAGTACTACATGTCTCCACTAGATATGTCAAGGCAGTGGAACCATGACTTGAACATCCCAAACACTTGCTCTATAATGATTCTGGTTTGTGTGTGTGCCTCATTATGGCATTCTTGAGTGGGTGTGTGTGCATTTCTGATGGGTGCCATCATCTATGGCTCCAATGTATAGCTAGTATCCTCCACCTGATGGCCATGCAAGATGTCCCCCCTGGCAAATCCCTGATACAACTGTGAGAAATGCCAGATGTGGGAGTCACGATAGCTTCCAGGAATACCAGGACACACATTCATGATAATGTCCTGGGCACTGCACACAATGCGGCAGTTGATGGAGGGGAAGCACTTGCGGTTTATGTAGACACTACCCTGCTCACCGGGTGGTGCTTTGATGTGGATGTGTGTGCAGTCTATGGCACCTGTACCTCTGGGTATTCTGCTACATGGTGGAAGAGGTGTATATTGCTGGTCAACTCCTCACGGGTGCTGGGAAATAAATGTGCTCTCTGGCATGTGGTAGCATGGCATCCAGGAACTGGTAGAGTACCCTGGATGCAAGATGCTTGTGAGACCCCCATGATGTCCCCAGTAGGTCTTTGGAAAGTACCTGTAGCTAGTATTCTTAAGGCTACACATACCTTAGTATCCACTAGGATGGGTTCCTCTCTGTTGGCTCTGGGTCTGAGTTGAGGCCAGCACAACTCAAGTGCGTACAACAATGGTGCAGAGTTTGTGGGAAAAATCAGACTGAAAGGTGTTTGCACAGTTTATACTGCTGTGCTGCAGATGCTGCCTGTATGATTGGCTGGCTATGATATATTCCACCTGCCTGCTATTTTATTTGTACTTGATTGTTTTATTCTGATATTTCACTTTCTTTTGTTTTTTCCCTTCCTATTTCTGCCCCTTTTAAGCCCCGAGACATGCCCCTCAAACCCGGTGTCCAAATGTAAACAGTTATGCTATTTCTGGGGGTGGTTTTTTGTTTGTTTTATTCCCAGTGCGCACCATGCTAACCCATTTAGCTAAAGTAAACACTAATAAATGGCCCTCACATGGATGCAAACATGCTCTTCATTTCATGGAATAAGTCAATACAGCCTCAGACACAACCCCTTGCTTAGCTGTGCTTAGCTAAGCTCAAATGGGAGCTGTGGGGCTCCAATGTTCTTACACCAAGCATGACACACCCTTTTCATGTCACCTGCTTCTCCTGCTTACTTCACTGCCTTACAGCTCCTACACAGTTAGGTGTAGCCAAAGAATGCTCTCCCATTTACTGATTAAGTCAAATGTTCTCATTTGCATACCCCACTGCCTTAGTCCCTGGTTACACCACTATACCACAGGCTTCCTCCTTAGCAACAGTTACCTGTTATTGTTTTGATTCTGCATGCCATAGACTATAATGGGAAAATGTAGATTTCACTTAAAATTGACTTTTCACATTTTTTAATTTTTGGCACTGCCCTATGCTTAAATGGCCGAAATCAGCCAAAAAAAACCATACATTTTGATTTTTATAATTTTGCAAATCTTTTCCATACCAATGGCCATATATTTGGCCATTGGTATGCCTAAGGATTATAATACATGCTTTACTTTGAGCTCTCATGCCTCCATTCTCATTTTTGCAGAAATGTATTTGGCTAGTAGCCGAATACATTTCTTCACTGGACACTATTCTGGCACAGATGCCTGCATGCTTACTGAATTGCTAATTCACCTCATTTGCATGGATTTCACCAGAAAATGAGGTAATTAGCATTATTCAGTGGTGTCTGTGCAAGAATAGTGCTGGTAGGCTCGTGTATGCTCCCAGCCTTGTTTACTGGATCGCTCAGCGGCCATATTCCATGCAGGCACTGCTATTCTTGCATGAAGAAAACAGCTTATTGAATCAGGGAAGTATTTTAAATCTAGTTGTTCAGAAAATTCAGTATTTTTTGAAAGATTCATGGATTTTTTTTTTAGATCAATTAAAGGGATGCAGTTTTGATGGAAATTAATGTTTTATATGGACTATTGATGTAAACTCTTTATATACTTCTACTAATCAAGAGCAGGGTATTGATTTTTTAAATTTTTCTTAGCCAAATATGCACCCAATTGAGTTTAGACATCAGGACCATAGGGTTTTTATTGGATCTGGTGGTCAGTAACAATATTTTTGTTTTTGAGTCTTGTATTTATCAGCAGATTTCTGATGTAGCGATGGGGCTAAAGTTTCCCCCTCCTTTGCCAATCTAGTTATGTGCTGGTGGGAGAGCTATTTTCTGGTCAACCTTCCTTTATTCAAGTGTGTCACCTTCTATTGAAGGTACATTGATGATTTGTTTTTTATATGGCAAGGTAGTAAGCAAGAATTTGACATTTTTGTTACTGAAATGAATCAAAGTGTGACTTGGCTCAAGTTTGTGGTTAGTAGTTTTGGCACAGATGTTCATTTTTTGGATATTCGACTTACCTTAGACTGTGCACAACAGAGATTTATTTGTAATATTTTTAGAAAGAAAACATTTAGTAACAATTATTTACATTTCAGCAGATTTCACCCTACATTCATGAAATTCAACATTTTCAAAGGACAAATTATTAGGATTAGTTGTATGGTTAGTGAAGATGAGGTTTTTCTTTGAGAAGTCAACATTCTGATTGATATGTTCTTGAAGAGTGGGTACCCTCAGTCCAAGTTAAGAGAAATTTCAGATCAGATTATAGGTAAAATTCATTCTGATTTTCCTCCTATTCTAACATCTGGGTTTGCTCCCAAGAAGCCAGATGAAAGGGATGGGGGTGATAAGACATTGACTTTTCTTATTCCTATGAGTTATGAAGGATAGTTTATTGAAAATGTTATTAGGGATAACTGGAAGGTCATTCTTGGAAACAATGACCTCAGTGATGTAGTAGGTGTTCAACCTAATTTTATTTATAAAAAAAACATGTTATTTAAAAGGTTTATTAGAACACCTTCCTAAAGGTGTTGATCATGATAGTTCAGGCCCCTTTTGGCACTTTTCCATGTCAAAAGTGCATGTATTGTAGGTTTATTTATCCAGGTAGTCAATATTTCTTTACTCAATTTGAGTTTGTTTTTGAACCCAAGGGTAGGTTCAATTGTACAAGTTCAGGGTTGGTTTATATGGCTGAGTGTTGCTCCTGTTATTGTTTTTATATAGGGAAGATGACAAAGTCCTTAAGTTGTCATATGAGTGAACATATTAGGGCTATAAAAAAATCTAATTTTTTATAATGCCTTAGCCAAACATAGTAAGGAGTGTTGTTCCTTTAAAAAGTTTTATTTTTTGGTTCTTCAAAAAGTTGATCCTAAGCTGTTTGTATATAGAACAGTATAACAATATTTTAGAGTTTTTAGAACTCAAATGGCAAGTGTTTTTATGCGCAGATGTTTTTCCAATACTTAATGAGACTATTTCCATTAAGAGTTTTAAGGTATAAATATATTTAATTAGTACTATTTGCTTTAGATTTATTGTTTGTATAATTTTGTTTTTTTGACTATGATTGTTTTGTCTTTAAATTCATTCCAACTGTGATTGGATAATTAGTTCAATGGTTGGTGAACTCACTGTTTAAAAGTGTGGTTTGTAGCTTGTATTGTCATTCTGAAGAAGTTCTGTAAGTAAATAGAACAAAAGTGCTAATTAGACTCTGTGTTTTATTTTTTTTTTTTACATTTTTATTCACTGTTGCAGTGTTTTTTTTAGGTTCTGCTTCCTCGTTGATGTCCACATTATACTTGGGTGATATGTCTGTTTCCTGATTCAGTAAATCCCTCCATGTGTCTTGTCAGTGCAGGTGTTGTCATAGCTGTGGCAGCAGTCTTTGGTAAGTATTGATACTGTCTGTATTATACTAATATCACAGTTGGAGTCAAGGATTGAACACAGGCTGTTGTTCTTTAGGCAGCTGTTTGGACATAGCATCTGTAAGTCATCAGTGATGTCCGTCACTGAGCTAATTGGCAGGAATGGGCCTAGGAGACACCCCTGATGTACCGACCTGATCACTGGACCTGAGATATATGTCACATCACACATTTCAACATAGTGAGATACCGGTTTACCTTCATATTGTTGAAGCGCACATGTGCGATGGCAGATGTGCAAAAGTATGATTTCAAAAGTTGAGGATTTTGACACTGAATTGCTGAATTCACAATTAAGCGAATGCCAGTGTGCATTCACTCATGTGAATTCAGCACTTCGGAGTGCAGATCATACTACAGTGGGGATCAGAATATGTACCCCTTCCTTCACTGTAGTGTGATATCGGAATTAGTATATTATTAGCAGGGGATGTGGGGGGGGTACATGGGGGCTTGCCTCCCTGCATAACAGTGTTTGGAGATATTCAGAAATGGTGGGTGTTTTGAAAACATTCCATATATTACCGGAATGTCTAATTCATTGAGTAGCACTTTCGCTGTTTTGAACATTTGAAAGTTCAGTTTATGACCATGTGGGTCAGACATTTGCCTGGTCGCATATTTTATTTGCAACCTTGTAAAGGTAAACTGAGATGCCACACATGTCATACACTGGTCTTTGGTGATATTGCTGTTTATGGACACATATGACAGTGTTGATTGAATACCTAAATGTGGATTTTTGTCAAATGCCCTGACCTATTCAAGTTTCACACAATGATACTGTTGTCATTATGCATGCCCTCGATGACCTCTTTGAGGAACTCTATGAGATGTAACGGACCTAATGTACCAGTAACAACTCACACAGGTCTGTTGCACACACTTGGAATATCGCTAGTGTGCATGTAGAAGAGGTCCATGGTGATATCACAGTTGGAGAAAGTCAGGATGTATCTATACATGCATGCATCAGGTGCTGTTCTCCCAACTCGAGTGGATGCATGCTGATGTTGATGTACACCCTTGTATTGGAACATAGGCTGTGTGGAGTGTGTGTTGATCTGTGTATTCAACCGCATCAGGAAGGTGTATGTGTTGGGTCATGCCATAGCTGATCTGTGATGTTGTCACAGCACATTGATTCTGTATAATAGGCTTAGATGGTACCTGGAATATAAGATAGTGCATACTGCCAATTGTGATCTGGCCTAGGGTTTTGACACAATCACACATGCAGGTATCATTGAGAAAAACCCAAGCTGGGGATTCAACCTTACGTCAATTGATGGGTAAGCAATTGGCTCACTGAAAGAACACATCATGTGAGAGTTGGTGACTCAACCTGTACCAGTAGAGCGGTCACCATTGGCAAACCACAGGCATCTGTGCTTGTCCCTTCACTGTTTGAATTGTATTTCTCGACAGTTCAGGCTAAAGTATATGGTCTTTGCCTTACCAAGTTTGCTGATTCTTGCTATTATGTGCAATTATTGAGTCCACCAATGGTGATAACATAGTACAGGAGGAGCTAACACACACAACTGAATGGTGACAAAGTCACATGATTTGCAAATAAATGCAGAAATGTGTATTTGTAATACCCATCTGAAAAGTGGAGTTACATGTTAATCACAACATTGACAACAGTCCTGCTATGCAGAAAAACAGTGATGCAAGCACTGGGAACATATTTAGATAGCAATCTGAACTTGACCATCAATTGTCCACACTCCTATTGAAAGCCTGTGTTGTGCAAATCGTATGTCATGCCATCATACCGATATTATACTAAACCAACAAATCACAGCGACCACCATGGCTAATAACATGTAGTTTAATGAGGATAAGCACTTTCACACATTCAGTGCTTCATCAGATCCATATCTTAGGATTGCATGACAGCAGTGTAGTCAAACCTTATTGCAGCAGTAATAGAGTATAATGTACCTCACCAGACATATGTGGCAGCTGGAGAGACCAGAGATCTTTCTCAGCAAGATAACCCAGGGCCTATACACCATGCCATGATGTATGTGGATAGATTGAAAGCCATGTCATGTAAACTTTATTTTATAGGTTGAAGTGACTTTTGCCTGGCCCCAGGGCCAGTCTCTGACCCTGCCCTGATGGGAGTTCTGCATACTCAAAAATGTGATAGAGATAATGACATCAGCAGTGTCTGTTGAAGCGAAGATGACAGTGTCCCACATGCTGGTGTAAAATGTTCTCTGTAATGTCAAGCAACAGCTCACATACACAAACACACACACACACACACACACACACACACACACACACACACACACACACACACACACACACACACACACCCAGTTGACTGCAGTGAGAATAGAACCCCAACCTATCTAAGGTACACAGACTACAGAGCACAGTACATTATGCAAGTGCCACAGCACAAGTCTATTTTACTTGCATGTTAAGTAAAATCTATACAAGTAATGGCAATATTCTTACAAAATGCTATAATATGTGGTATAGAAAGCGTTAATTAGTAAGAAGTGTTTTACTACAAACTTGGTTTCATCATTGTTGGATACAAGTCAAGAGTTCAATAGTTACTTGAAAACATTTCCTTAGCAAAGAGAATTCAACAAAAGGTGTGAAATGAGGTGAAAATATGTCCTTTCATTTTGATGAGGCAGTGGAGACAGAGGTCTCTGTTTGAGAGATTTCCTTACTATCGAGTGCTTCTCCCTAACAGGATTACAGTTTCAGTGTATTAGTAGTGGTACAGAAGGCTTTATTAGTGGGGCTTGATTCCAACTTCCTAAAGGATTTTAGTCTCATTTGAGAACTTACAGTCAGAGGGAACAGTTGGAGGAGAGTTTAGCTCAATATTTTTATATTGCTTTATTTTATGTCCTGTATTTATAACAAAACTGGTTGACTTTTATGAAAGGAGGAATTATGAATTTAGACCCCTTTGTGGAATGTATTAGGGACAGAAACCATCATGGTAGAAGACTGCTGTAGCATTACAATGTAATATAATTGAACCAGACAGCTGCTGAGTATTACAGCTTGGCAAGCTCCCAGTCCTGCATTAGGGTTATGTACCTGTCCTATCTGCTGACCAGGATTCCTGCTAAACAATAGTACCTGTTGCCTTTTCCTACAATAAGGAATAGAAGTCAACCTCTCCCTGAGTTCATCCCCTCAAGGAAGCAAGAAAGTATGTTACCTGCTTTATGTAAAGTATATTTGTCTAAACATTAGGTTCATTTAATAACCCTCCATTACCAGGACAGCCAGCAGCCATACTCTTTTCTACTTCTTTACTTCCCCCCTACCCCCTCTCACAGCCTTCACCTTGCTTTACTATTTTCCTCCCCTAATACTAGATCCACTTCTTTCTTTTCAATATTGTATTATAGCTTTTACCCACTAGATGGGACCCTCTTCCTTATTCATCTATTCCACTCCCTCATTTTTGAAACACTCAGGAAACTAGTTTTACCTTACTTATTTCATTGCACGTGGTTTTATTTGGACATTGCATTCTATGCCAGATATTTAGATGATTTATTAATTTTATGGAAGGGTAATAAAGAAGCTATTACTGAATTTATAGAGTACCTTAATGGGACGACACAATTTTTAAGATTTACACATAATACTAATGAAAAAGGTACTGCATACCTGGATACTTATATTAGTCATGTGAACGATGGTTTTACATCCAGGATATATTGAAAAACAACTTTTTCTAATGATTATATTGTATATAATAGTAATCATCCACCATATATGTTTAAAAATGTTGTTAAGGGACAATGTATAAGAGCAGCACGAATGTCATCTACTAAAGAAATTATGGAAAAGGAAATGGAATTCATCTATAATATGTTCAGAAATAGAGGATACCCTGAAAAAATGTTGAAAGATATTGTTAAACACGTCAAACAACAATGGGGTATCAAATATACACCATTGTTGGGAAGATCTTTTGTTGATGGTGGTGATATACTAGTGGAAAATATGGGTAAACAAACTTATAAAGGGGTTAATAAGAGGGTATGTGTTTTGATGTACACCCCCTATGTTAGTTTTATTAAAGATATAATATTAAGACATTGGGATTTGATAACTGTGTCGGACAACACAGGTATGAAGTTAGGGAGTTTTCCAAGCTTTGTGTATAAGACAACTCCGAATATTAAAAGGTTATTAGAAAAAGCTAGTAATCATGTAAGCATTAAGATTGCTCATAAAGGGACTAAGAAATGTGGAAATTGTAGACAATGTGGACGTATTAATGAAGAATTGCATATTAAGCTTCAAGATATGAATCATACATATGTCAGGTGCAGGGCAGGCAATTGTAACACCAGGCAGGTGGTATATCTTGCCACCTGTATAGCCTGCCCTGCATTTTATATAGGTAAAACAGAAAGACAGTTAAAAAAGCGTATTTATGAACACTACTATAAGATACAAGTGAAAGATACGAATAATGCATTATATAGACATTTGTGTGATAAAGGGGAACAGCATATATTTAAATTTGCTATCATTGACCATGTATCATGCCAACCATATGGTGGGAATTGGAAGATGTTACTGGCATTAAAAGAAAGTAATTGGCAAATACTTACGGATGCAACCAGACATCCTGGTATCAATGATAGCATTAGTATAAAACCTTTTTTGTTATTAGGGTAGTCAGTTTTTGGTGCAGTCCCCATACATGATATAGTATATGTATACAGTATTTATTTATGTTATACATTTGACCAATTATTTATATGTTGGACATTAATTAATGGTTCTTATTATATATCTATTGTTTTTAAAGAGATATTTTTAAAGTTGTGTATATTACACATATAGATTTTAAGGATTGAATTGTAACATATTCATTAATTTGTTTTTATAGGATGATGTTCCTTTAAATCTGTGTATTATTTGGCGCCTTTTTTGCTATTTAAACTTTTGAAAAATCAGAGTTTATCAGTTCTGAGGAAGTCTGTATGTTTGCAGATGAAAGCGCTTAACTCGTGGATGTTTTTATTACTTGGAATTAAAGCTTTTCACTTTTTGAGCTGTGCCGTGTTTTATCCAGCCTTGTACCAGGTTTCCTGTTAGTTTTGTCTTATTCTGAAGTTCTATAATTGCACGTGACTAGTTGTATACCTTACTTATTTCTGCCTAGACCTACTTTAAGCTTTCATTTATCACCTTCATCTACCTATCGGCCCTACCTACCCAGACTATTACTGCATCTATCACTTCCTTTACTTACCTGCACCTAAACTTACCTCTAGCAGTCAGCATTTCCACTGGTTGTTTTTCACAGGCTGGTTTTCTTCCTTACTTGGCTCTTCCTGCTCCGTTCGCCCTGCGGGCTCACTTTGTTCCCCTACGCTCCCCCTAAATTCCACCCACCCCCACTGCATCTAGCCTTATACCTCACTAACCACTCCTACTCCCCTAACAGCCAATCACATTCCACACCTCGTTAAGGTTTTCCCTCTAGCTCACCACTCCTCCCATTACATCTTCTACTCTCACCTTCTCACTCCCCACTCTCTACTTCTTAAGCACTATGCCTATTTCACCTACATCCCCATACCTTACACCCCTACTTCTTTTCTCAATTCTCCCTCTCCTTTTCCTTCCATATATCTTAACCGCCTATGAACATCTTCACTGCTCTAACTTCCACCAACCCTCAAAACAAACATCCCTTCCTGCTCTATCAACCACCCTGAATCACATAAACATAACATGCACAACCAACTATTTCCTCCCAATGTATCACAGAGCCACCCATATTTCCTACAAACACTACCAAGTCAAGAGAGCACATAACTTACTGAATCTTACTCTTATTCACACTTACAGATTACACCTTCACCTCCTTATAGATGGTGACATTCATCCCAACCCTGGCCCTACCAATAACACCCCTACCAACACAATCAGTCCTTCTTCTGCTTCCATACACAACCCTACAAGGCCTCCTAGCTCCCTCTTATTAGGTCACTAAAATATATGTAGTATTAACAATAAAATAACTCACCTTCATGCCCTACTTGACGTACACATCTTTGACATTCTATGTTTAACTGAGACATGGCTAAAACCATCTACCCAGGACTACAAAATCACTCCTCCAGAATATAGTATTTTAAGAATTGATCACCCTAACAAGAAGGGAGGGAGCGTGGCCTTAATATATAAAACAGGACTCCAACTTACACTACTAGGCACTTGTCCTCCAGCTAATACCAGTTCCGAAATTCTTTTCACCAAGTTACAACTAAATACTTGTAAGTCCATCTATATTTTATGCTCATATCTTCCTCCAGGTAATAACATCAATTTCCTTGAAAACATCTTCAGCTGGCTGTCCACTAACTATCCTCAAGAAACCATTGTCCTAGGCGACTTTAATATTGACTGGAATACCTGTAATAATGATAACCCTTCTAACTACATAAACCTTCATGGCTTCTCTCAAATTGTCAACTCACCCACTCAAATCCATAAACACACCAATAAAGAATCAATCCTTGATTGGATCCTTATAAATACTCAGTCACCAATCTACATGGTAGGCATCCTCCCCGATGACATGAGTGATCACTCATTAACTTATTTAATTTGACATAAGACCAATACACCCTGTTCTATAACCTACAGAGCTTCTCGCTCCAATAAACACTTTAACCCTGAATGTTTCCAAAATGAACTGAGCCTATGCAACTGGTCACCCTTGAAACACCTCCAGCTAGAGAAAGCAGTGGCTTACTTCAATTCTAAGTTCCTTGAACTCCTCAACTTCCACGCCCCTTCCTGTACCCTTAGGAATCAGACCAAAACTGCACCATGGCTTACAAAAGAAACCAAGCAAAAGATTTTGCTGAGAAACAAATTTTGGTCTAGATGGCGTTCTTCAAAGGACCCATCTGATCACATAACATTTAAACAACTTAGAAACTCTACTAAAGCATCTATTCTATTAGACAAAAAAAACTTCTTCTTTCAACTCCAGCAAACTAACCAACAAAGCCCACAGAAATTCTGGAAAGGGATCAATCGACTCCTTCATCCAGGCAGCACTAAGACACCCACCCCTCTGGAATAACCCAAGTCACTCCCAATCAAATTGCTGACTCCTTCAGCAACTTCTGTACTGAAGCTATCCAGTCTCTTGCCAAATCACTAGCTCCTGTATCCACAAATCTGCCCCCTCCTCCTTTACCTCTCCACCCACTTTCCAACTCCAACCTGTCACTACTTCTCTCATCTGTACCCTACTACAAAAACTCAAACCCCCTACCCCCTCAGCAGACCTACTACCTGCTAAGTATCTTCAAATTGCAGCCAATGTTATTGCTTACCTTATCTCAATCCTAATTAACAGAACCATAAAAGAAGGTACCATCCCAACCATCTGGAAAATCTCACATATTATCCCCCTTCATAAGGGTGGGAACTCTACAGAACATTCCAACTTTTGTCCAATTGCCCTACTCTCTCCCTTAGCTAAAATCATGGAAAAATGCATCCACCACCAACTATTTGATCACCTTCTCCAAAATGGCCTATTAGCTAGCTCTCAGCATGGCTTTTGACCCTTCCATAGCACTACTACTGCCCTCCTTTCATTTACTGACACATCAACAAAAACCGTAACAATCATATGCTGTCCTCTGCTATCTTCATTGATCTTTCAAAAACGTTTGACATGGTTAATCATCAAATACTTTTGAATCTTCTGAAATCCCTCTCACTTGACACTCAAGCACTACAGGGGTTCAAGTCCTCCTTAGATAATAGGCAACAGGCAGTGCTCTGGGAAAACTCTCTATCCACCCTTCTTCCTGTCTCCCTTGGTGTACTCCAAGGATCTATCTTAGGCCCTCTTCGATTCTCCATCTTTATCAATGATCTAGCTATTAGTATTCCTCAAGCTGTAACCATACAATACGCTGATGATTCCACTGTAATCTCCTCAGCTACATCTGAACTCCATGCCCTCACCCAAAGTGTCTTTGAACTTGTAGAAGATTGTTTTTTTTACAGCGTTGTCTCCTCCTCAACTCTAAAAACACTAAACCACTGCTATTTACTACTACACAAAAGTCCACCTCATTTCACTTCTCTATAAAATCCAGAAATGGCACAGTCATATTTCCAGACACAACAACCAAACTCTTAGGGGTTACTATTGACCACAAGCTTAACTATGATACTCATATCAATACCACAATAAAATCGGTAAACCGAAAGCTAGGCTCCCTCTACAAAAATTAAGCCATTCCTCACTCCTACAGCCAGAACTACAATTGCCCACACCTACCTCATCTCCACTCTCTTCTATGCCTCTCCTATATAAACAAATCTATCAAAAACTAACCTCAACAACCTGTCAATCTCCTACAACAGTATAGACAGATTTGCTACCGGCTCCCCATTTAGAACCCATCACTGCCTAAATTTAAACCAACTCGGTTGGCTGGAACTACACAATCAGTTCTTATTTCAGCAACTAATTATTTCCCATAAAATCCTTTATTATTCAGAGAAAACATCAATTCTTGCAAATCTTATAAGTCCATACAAAAATATTTCCAATCTATGCTCAGCTAATAAACTACTAGTATCCACACATAAACCCAATAATAAAGCAGGAGTTTCCCTTTTCTCTAATACTGTGGGTAAAAGCTGGAACCTACTGCCTGGTGACCTCACTTGTATCTCCTCTATTTTACTTTTCAAAAATAAACTTAAATTTTATCTTACTAGCCACTGGCCCTGTCCCTGTACCAACCCTGACTAATACTTTCTCCTCCTGTTTTCAACATCAATAATTTTTCCTAAGCTATTCCACCTTACATTATTGCCACTTCTAAGGTTATTACCTCTATGTGGGACTTAGCATACCCAAGATAGACTTAACAGACATCCTACCTGCTTCTGCTAGAGGGATAACTTCGCCTTTACTACTCTCTCCCATTCCTGATTTTCTTCTCTTCTATAACTAGTCTCTTTTCCCATTCCTTACTAATGACTTTGTTGTTCTGGGAATCTCCTTCTTCCTTCTATTACTTTCCCACAGTGTTAAAAAAATCCTTAATAGTAAAAATATGGGAAGGGGTATTTTATCTGTATTTTATCTTAACTGAACTTTAATGTGTTTGTAACTGAACTTTAATGTTTTGTAACTGTTATTGTATTTTTAATCTTAAAATTTTGTAATTTTAAATATTTTTAATCTTGCCTGATCCTTGCGGAGCTTTTCTCCCTGGGCCACTACTGAAAATGGACATATATCCAGCTAGACTAGCCCAGTCAACAAATGTAAAATAAAATAAATAAAATAAATATTTTATACAAGAGTGCAGGTGAACCTATAATAGATGACATCAGCAAGCCATGTGGTTGACAACAGGTTGTGAAGCCTGCATAGGCACATAACTTCATTAGTTCATATGAGGCTACTAGAAGCCTAACTGTGTAAAAACACAAGTACCATTGCTGAGCATAGGTGGATGGTCATTTTAAGCAGAGCATGTTTGTGAGCAGCATCAACTGGCCCTGTCCATGAGGGACATAGGTGCCAGCGCAGAGGTGACTTTGCAGTCACCCAACCAGTAGTCCAGATTGCTCTTGAACAGGGTCACTGCTTCACATCCAGTGGAAGTCTATTACAGGGGACTGTGAATCATTGTGGGATATATCTGTCTCCCCAGCATGTTCTGTTTATGTCACAGGCTAAGTTGTGAACCCTAGGGCAAATTATAGTAAATTATAATTGCCCCATTTGAATTGCAGATGTCCATCATTTACAGAAAGGCAGGGTCTGAGACTGCTCTGCAGGGCAGCCATAGTTCACCTGTCAGCAGCCTGTATGATACTTAGTATAGTGATAGGTATGTCTGTCTTTCCATGTATGTCATGTTTAGAGGCCTGGGAGTCTCCCAAGCACAACCCTGTGTTCTCTCCAATTGCTGTAGGTGTCTGCTGAGGTACAGAAAGATGTGAGCATTGTAGTCCATTATAGAGTAGAGTACAGCAGAGGTATGGCTACCCTGACCTTGGATGTGATCTTCATATGTATAATGTGTGCAATGCAGATTGTGTGTGTCACCACTATGGATGCATAAAGATGAAAGTGTAGATTGCTATCAACGAGTGTTCTCAAGTCTCACAACACTGTGTTTGAGCTTATGGGGGTGCTATGTATATCATAGTTAGTAGGGGAACTTCATTGAGAAAGGTGACAAAGAGTAATCTTATGCTTAAAGTTCAGTCTGTGTTAGCCCCTACAGTAGTATGTTACCATCACTGGGGGGCTCTGTATGAGTGCATCCAGTTAACAATCATCTGCAAACTTGGCAAACTACAGGCTATCTACTGCTGCCTGTGCTTCAGGGAAATATTTCCCAAACATTTGAGAGTCTAGCACAGATCCTTGTGGTATTCCACTGGTGAGTGGGCTAGTGGTGGAGGTACATTCCCCAACTTTGAGAGTGTGTGTTCTGTCGGTGAGCCAGTTGTCTATCCATCTTGTACTGTATGGCCTAATTCCCAAATGGGAGATCTTCACTATGAGACATGAATGGGGATAGTATCAAAGGCCTTGGATAACTCAACATACATGGTATGTCCTGTTATCCCTCATCCAAGTCTTTGGGGTCAGTATCCAAGAAGTCCACAAAGGTCAATAAAAAAATCTATCCTTGTCAAACTCAAAATGGGTAGGGTTAAGTGTGTTTAAGGTCATCTCTGTCCCTGTAGATATGTTCAATGCTGATTCCTGCAGTAGCCATGCATATTATGCTTTTTAGGCATATGGGTCAGTAGTTGTAGTTCTGCATGTTACCAGATTGATGTGCATTGTATAGCACACAACATTTGATATTACTTTTTGCAGTGTGGTTGATATATGTGTGGAAAACATACAGAGATCCCAGGTTTGTAGTGTTTGGGGGGGTGCCAACACATGGATGTATTTTAAATGTATGACATACAGTTAGATAGAGCCCTCAGTTTTCAATGTTTCTACATGCACTTTCATGTCATACAAAGGAAATGGACAGTAAACAGCAGAAACACAGCATGATATATACCTTTCCGTAGTGCGAGGAGCAGCAGGTTTGAGCAATGGTTAGCAAAGTCTACATGCATGTGCAAAACTGTTTGCGCATTGCTAAGCAGTGCACAAACACGAAGCATTGCTAAAGTCTGACAGTTAGTATTGAGTCTGTGGAATACACATGCTATGTAACTGACTCTGTGGCAGCAGATGTTAATGCAGTCATATGAAAAATAAAAACTCCTATTACACTGCTGAAGGCACCGATAGAATGAGAATCCAAGAATAAAGCATGTCTCTGGTATACCACCATGGCAAAACAGAAATAACTGTTAAATCCAATTTTATTCACTGGTGAGATAAAATAAAAACATAAAAACGTAAGAATCCAGTCCAGTGAGTGCTTTCAGCTATTTAGCCTTCCTCAGATTGTATAGTTAGGACTGCTCTCATTTTAACTTTAAAATAGTAAGTAGCCAATCTCTGTCTTGATTCACATCAATGACCTTTCTCTAAGGCCAATCATTCAGGATGGATAGAATATTCAACCTCTTTTTCGGATAATCAATGATAATCTTAATAGATTAATCTAGTTACATCAGCAGGTATCCAATACCTTAGTCTCAATCAGTACCTGCCCCTTTTTATAACCAATCAGCTACATCAAGGGGAGCAATCCTCCTATTTACAGCCAATGGTATTCCTCCTGGCCTTTAATGCAGGTTTCAAGGGAACCAAGTGGTTTAAGCCAGGGAAGTGATTTGCTCGTATGTTCACAATCCAACTAACCTCACGTAGTTCTGTACGATTGTGGACATCTCCCTCTCTGGCCGTTTGAGCCACAATCCCGATGGCCTTAAATCTAAAGCAATGAGTGGGATTTCTGGCTAGATATCCTGCCAATGCATTACTCACGTCCATGTTGTGTATGTCCCTAAGATGCCATAATATATGATCCTTAAATCGTTAGTCAGTTTTGCCAATGTCAAATGCATTACATTGGCAACAGGACGCTAAGTAAACTAGATGCTGGGTATTATAGTCCGTATATACTTTGAAAGTAAATGCCTTGTTGGTGCAAGGATGGATAAACATATTTGCAATATCAATATAAGTACATGCTTTGCATCTTTGACATTTAAAAGTACCTTTTCTTCTAGAACACACTGCTTACCATAGTACAAACATGGTGCTCAGGAGTGCATGTTGCCGAGCAACATATTAGCGTGATGGTAAACAGTGCACAATAGTGGCAAGCAGTGCAATTTCAAGATTATCTGATGTACAGGCAATTGTGTAAGTGTGTTAGTCAAATGTGAAGGCTGTGCCAGTCCAGAGAGCATAAATATAATTACAGAAACATAGTACACAGTATGCCCACAGTCATACATTAGATAATAAATGTGATAATACATACATAAAGAAATAACCAACACAATATTAGTGTCTCAGTCTTCATACATATAATTAATATCAGCTACTCTATGTCATGTGTTATAAGTGAGAGTGGCTATAATGGGAAGTGGAACAACAGTAAAAGTGCATGGAATATTATGTACTTGAACCCAGGACCATGTGCATGGCAGTCCTACACTTATACCTGTTGCCTTAGGATTAGTTACATGATATTACCTGTTTTATTACTTATTCTTAAGGTCTCGCTGTTAACTGCCACGCAGCATCACTTAACTGGTTTCCATGATGCACAATAGTATTAATTAAATGCATCTGGTTTCTATTTTTCACTGTCTGGGTCCTGTCTGCTGTTGGGCTCTAGTTTGTGCATTGCTCTGCTTCATGAACACCAGATAAATACAGCTCACTTGTGGGTGTATCTTGCATGCATATACACTTTGCTAATTGTTGCATAATGGAGAACTACACATTATTAAGTATTAATGCTATTTATTGCCCATTTCTTGTGTATGACATGACATCACATGTGGAAAAATTAATAAATGAAGGCCCTGTCTCACAATATGTTAAATATTTACAAAACAGCTATGTGTTGCCCCCCCCCCCAGCACTGCAATCCTGGTGACTCAGCATTTTGTCCACACATATATCACCTACACTATAGAAAGTAATATCAAATGTTGTGTCATATGCAATGCACATCAATCTGGTAGCATGCAGAACTACAACTGTTGACACACAAGCCTAACAAGCCTTATCTGCAAGTCTAAGAAAGGGATCAGCTTAGACCTTATCCACAGGGACACAGTTGACCTTCAGCACAGTTGAGTCAACCCATATTGTGTTTGTCAAGGATAGATCTTGCCTATTAAATCTAGTGGACTTCTTTGATACTGACCCCAAAGACCTTAATGACAGATAACAGGGCATGCCACCTATGCTCAATTATCCAAGACTTTTGACAATATCCCCCATTTGTGTCTCTTAGTGAAAATGTCATCTCTAGGAATTAAGCCATGCAGTACTAGCTGGATAGGCAACTAGCTCACCAACAGAATACACACTCTCATAATTGGGACTGCACCTCCACCACTAGCCCAATCACCAGTGGAATACCACAAGGACCTGTGCAGGGCCATCAACTGTGTTAAAACTACTTTCCTGAACTGCAGCCAATGGTAGTTGGCCTGTGGTTTGCCACGTTTGCAGATGACTGTTAACTGGACACACTTGTATAGATTCCTCCAATGATGGTAACATATTACAAAAGGGGCTTACAGAGACAAATGATTGGTGCCAAACTCACAGACCGAACTTTACAGCAAACAATGCTCCATTGTCCCCTTTGGCAATGAAGTACCCCTTCTAATTATGATATACATAGCATCCCTCTCAGCTCAAACACAGTGTTGTGAGACTTGTAAACACATGATCATAGTGATCTACACTTTCATTACTATGTGTCTAAAGTGATGAGACACACATTCTGTATTGCACACATCATACATATGGACATCACATCCAAGACCTGGGAGCTCATAACTCTGTTTTACTCCACCCTTATCAGACCACTAATTGAGTACAAGGCTTCCTTCTGTCTGTACCTCATCAGACAACTGCAATAACTGGAGAAAAAATAGAGGTTTGTGACTGAGAGAATGCAGGTCGAGGAAACATCACAAAATTGGAAAGACTAGAAGACCTGTCCCTGTACACAGTTTCTTGCAAGCTGCTGAGAGGTGACCTATGCCTGACCTACAGAGAAGTCTCAGACCATGACCTACTGGAAATGCTGGATATCTGAAAATCAAATGAGACAGGAATTACTTGGGCCAGAGTTCTCAACCTAGCCTATGACATAAACAGAATGTTTAGGGGAGACAAATATATTCCCCAGCGACTCACACTCCTCTATTATAGGCTCCAACTGCATGTGATGTAGTGCTCCACAATGATCCTGTTCAATTGCAACCTTCACTACTGGTTGGGTGATTGTAAAGCCACCTCTGGGCTGGCATCTATGTCCCTCAGAGACAGACCCAGTTGCTCATCACAAAATCGCTCTGCTAACAATGACCATTTAAATATGCTTAAGACGGGTACTTTTGTTTTTACAAAGCTAAACTTCTATTGCCTTATGTATACTGACAACCATGTACTCATAAAAATTACAAATACAGTATGTGAGAGATGCCACTATACAATGAATCTAGAGTAAATGTTCTCTCTCTCAGTTAACAGCAAACCAGATATCAAAACAGGTTGTCAATACACCCACTTCGGCTCCTCAACAGACAAAGTGCACACCGTATAACCCCCATATGCAGAGGTAGTCATTAGAAGCTTACCAAAATAGCAGAGACCTCACAAATGCAAACCTTCTGCATGCATTACAGTACCAATGGAACCCACTACACTTCAAAAGAAATATATCAGTGCATCAGCCATTAAGTCCTTAAGGCATAGTGAAACCCATAGATGTCCCGCTCACCAGGTTGTACAAGGAGAAAGCCATGGTCAGCTGCCTGTCAGGTGGCAGACTCTGCAAAGCCATGCATGCACTCAAGTCTCTCAACAACAAGCACAGTTACACCTTTGTTGTACTTCATGTTGAAGTTAATGACTTGAAACCTACCTCACTGGACTATATGAAGAGAGATATGACTGAGTTCTCAGATTATCTGTCTCAGACAGGTTATGTACGTAGCATGGCCGGCCTTAAGCATAGGCCAACTAGGCCGCCGCCTAGGGCGCCAATCTAGTAGGGGCGCTTTTCCAGTATTTATTTGGTGTAGGTAGACTAGGATGGGGGCACCAGATGGTGTGGTGGGGGGCACTGTGGAGCCCTTTTGCCTAGGGCACCAGTTGACCTAAGGCCGCTCCTGGTACGTAGCCCTAACCAGCATTCTACTTTCACCCAGGATGATTCCTCAATGCAAACAAAATAATTATCGACTTCAAAAATTGGCTTAACTACTTGTATCAGTCCAGGGGGATGTAGTATTTATCAGCCTGGGGTTATATGGTCAACAGACCATGCTGCTTTGCCAGGGATGGTCTTCATCTGTCAACTCTTGCCTTTTGGTTATTGGCCAAGGCATTTGCCTCCCTCATAGTGCCTTTTTTAGGCAATGTCATAAGAACAAAATTCCTGACTTAAAAATATCCTCAAAAGACAAACTCATGGATATGCTGCTTAATGCTAGAAGTGTAAATCAGAAATTACACTGAATGGAGGCATTATTTATTTGGGAAGATGTCAATATTTGTGCAGTCACAGCAACATGGTTTAGGGCTGCAGAGAGGGCCTTCCACACATTCAGGCTGCAAAATGAACATGAAAGAAACAAACAAGGAGGTGCAACCATCTTCATGAAAGACAAATACACCTCAAAACTGGTTAAGCAGTATGACTCCCTAGAGTTACTCCAAGTCCAACTAACTGTAGAAAAGACCCCCCTCCACATCACTGTGAGCTACAGGTCCACCAACATGAACCATGAAAACCACACAGTGCCTTCCTAAACTTACATAAGTCACTCATAATGCAACCAAACACCCTAGGCATGGGTGACTTTAATTACCCTTCCATTGATTGAGATGCATATATGAGCACAAACATGCTCTCCCTAAGGTTCCTACACTTTGCAAACATAAATGCTCTGGAACAGTTAGTCTGCATTCTCACAAGGGGATGGAATGTCCTTGACCTAGTACTCACCAACATGGGAGATCGCTGCACCACCCCATGTGTGAGACCATCCCTGGTAAGGTCTCACCATAAATCAGTCAAGTTAAATGTAACAATCATACTTGACCCATCTTAGGATTCAAAAGGCTAAAAAGTTTCTCTAAAGCAAACTATAGCCTCCTAAGCAATGGCATACATAGTTTTAAACCTCCCACCACCATTGACAGTAAAGACTGCTATACAAAGGTGTACACAAATTCCCTGTTTAAACAGCTTTACAAGTGTATAGACTTAGTCATACCAGAATGGATCAAAACTTGCTCATGAAAAAAACAAGCTGCCTGGTGGACATCTAACATAAATAGGTTATACCACATGAGAAAGAAATGGATGCTCAAGAACAGTCTCAGCAGAAGAACACATTCCATAACTTGAACAAGCAAATGAGAAATCTTGTAAAGTCCTTTAAAGCTAATTACGAAACTAAATTAGCACCCATAGCGAAGGATGATCACAAGGCATTTTTTACCTATGTCTGTAATGTAAAAGGGAAGGCCCAGATTTGCATCAAATTCGTAGTGGATGGGATCCATCATACTGAACCTGAGGACATCACCAACCTGTTATCAGACAGGTTTTTTAAAAATTTCACACCCCTGTCTCCAACAATCATACCCCAAAGCATACCTGTCACCAGTTCTCTACCTAAAGAACAGGTCATAACCACACTCGCAAAAGCCAAAAATGCAGCCTCTAGGGGACTGAATAACATCCCAGGCTGCTTACTAAATGGTGTAAAACAAGAGTTAGCAGAATCACTGGGTACTCTCTTCAACCACAGTGTTAATACTGGCTTTGTCCCGGCAGACTGGAAAGCAGTAACTGTATTCCCCTTGCACAGAGGGATCCCTCAACTGACCTGGGAACTATAGACCCATAAGCCTGACCAGCTTTGTCAGTAAGGCCATGGAAGAACCATCTTGGACCTTATCAATAAGGACATTGGTGGCCTTCAAACTCTTGACCTGATCCAGTTTCTTTGTTAAGGGCCAATCGTGCCTGTTAAACCTAGTGGAATTCTTCAAGACTGTCACCAAAGCCCTGGATGAAGGCAAATCAGTACATACTGATTATCTTGATTTGGCCAAGGGCTTTAACACAATCCCCCACTCAGGCATTCATAAGAAACACACCCAGCTAGGGATTAACCCATACATCATTAGACAGGTAGCCAACTGGCTCTCCAACAGAACACATATAGTCATACTTGTGCATTCCACCTCTACCAGCAGACCTGTTACCAGTGGTATTCCACAAGGGTCCACACTGGGTCACCTACTGTGTGGAATCTATTTCTCAGAAATTCAGGTGATAAATGTGGCTCACCAAGTTCACTGATGGCTGCAAACTGTGTGCAATCACTTAATCCCCAAACAATGTCAACATACTACAAAATTGGTTTACATATATAAATGATTGTTGCCAAAGCCACAGACTTAAACTTAACCCAAAAACATGCACTATTATTCCTTTAGGCAAAGGGGAGGTACCTGCAAATTACACTATTAATAATATCCCCCTAAGTTCCAACACAATGGTGAGAGATTTGGGAATGGAGGTTGATAGCAACAACATTGATCGTCATGTGTCCACAGTGGTAAGGAAGGCCTTTCACATTGCACACCTCATAAGTAAGGACATAGCATCCAAAACTAAAGATGTCATCAATCCCCTGTACTCATCCCTCATTATACCAAGAATAGAGTACAATGCTCCCTTTTGCATGTACCTCACCAGACACCTGCAGCAGGTGAAGACACTTGATAGGTTTCTCCAAGAAAATCCAGGGAATTTATCACATGACCTACATTAACCGACTGAAGGCCCTGTCACTGTACTCTGTATCATATAGACTGCTGAGAGGTGACTTGTGCCTGGCCTGCGATCCACTCTCAAACCCTGCCTTAATGGAAGTGTTGCAAATTAAATGGGACAAGACTCACTGACTGTAGAGACCTTAACCTAGCCTATGACATCAACAGGAAATGCTGGAGAGACATATATGTCTCCCAGAGATTGCCACTGCTATGGAAGAAACTTCTAGTTCATGTGAAGCTGAGCCCATCAATAACCCTGTTTAAGTGTAACTTGGACAACTGGATGGGAAATTGTGAAATTTCAACAGAGGTTTCACCTATGTAAATCTTAGACAGGGCAATCATTGCTGATCAATGATTTGCAAATACGGACTACATATCTTGATCTATAAGGGAACAATGGTACAACATCACAAGGCTTGAAAAAGGCCTAGAGCCATGAGCCTAATAACCTCCTGTGAACCTATAGGGCCATTATGGCCTCATATAACCCTATGAAGCTATGAAGTTCAGCTGCAGTCTTGAAAAACTCAGACTTGTGCTGTGGCACTTGTGTTAGGTACTGTGTGCTGTAGTCTGTGCACTTAGGTGGGGTTCTATTTTCACTGCATGCAAGTGTCTGTGTGTGTGTGTGTGTGTGTGTGTGTGTGTGTGTGTGTGTGTGTGTGTGTGTGTGTGTGTGTGTGTGTATGTGTGTGTGTGTGTATGTGTGTGCGTGTGTTCTTGCTTGACATTACAAAGAGCCTTTTACCACAGCATGTGAGACACTGTTATTACCATATTCTCAACAGACAATGCTGATATCATCAGCTGTATCAGATGTTTGGATATGCAGTCATCCAACCAGGGAATGATCTGACACTGGTCTGGAGGCCAGGAAAATGTAATCTCATCCTATACAAGACAGATTACAGTGACATGGCTTTAATTTATCCACATACATCATGGCATGGTTTGTAGGTACTCTGTTATCTTGGTGATAAAGGCCTATGGTCTATCCAGCTGCTGCATGTGTCTGTTGAGGTACATGCAAACGAGTACAGTATCTTGTATTACAGTTCTGAAGAGGTTTGACTACAGTGCTATCATATGATCTGAACATCATGGCGTGACTTATGTGCACCAAATGTTTGTCCTGTAAAATCATTAACGAGAGAAGGCAGAAAGTGTGGGGATCATTACAAAGAGAAGCTAGAAAGTAATGATACACATTGCAGTTTCTGCCTTCACAACCCTTACAAGAGCATTCACTATACAGTTGTGAAATGTTGATGCTATCAACTGAATAACATTCCAAGGCCAATATAAGTCAAACGTACAATGAGCAGTTTAACAACACAAATGCAGATATACTAAGCACTAAGTTATCTACATAACCTGAGCATCAGACACAGCTGTTGTATTCCTGAATCAAAAAAGATAGAAAAAAGGATATGGCACAGTTATCATCACTTGCACAGGGTGTTGTGTGTGTGTGTGGGGGGGGAGGGCAGGAAGCCTAGGCTGACACACAAAGTTGGTGAGTGCATGTGAGTAAGAAGGAGAAGTAGGCAGACATTGGGATAAAACAACAAATTGCCAGTGAAATAAAATAAAATGAGTAACTGTTTTTTTTTTTTTTTGTGTGTGTGTGTGTGTGTGTGTGTGTGTGTGTGTGTGTGTGTGTGTGTGTGTGTGTGTGTGTGTGTGTGTGTGTGTGTGTCTGTGCATTTCTGTTGGGATGTGCATTAAGTCTAATGTCAAAAAAAAAACTTGGCCAACAACTCCAACCTAAGCTTATAACTGTAGCAATTTTCAGTCCCCCCTCAAAAAAAGACATGACACAGAATTAACTTTTTCATTTCAATTGTTTTACAATACAACAGTATTCAACTGTTCAAATAACAAAACCTATCTGGAAGCTCATCCTGGGACGTGCTTGCTGTCTCAGAAGGTGCTGTGACCACATCCAGAACATGTTGTCCTGCAATCTCCTGGGAGCTGTCTGGCTCTCTGATATTGGCCAGGAACTGTTCATTGGGGGTTAGAGGGGGATCCTAACAAGCCCTCCCCCTGGGAGTTATTTGGTCACGGCCCATGGCAGCTGCTCACCTGCATGCAGTAGTGATCATTGAAGTGGCCCTGTGGTGCACCTGTTCATATGTTCTGCCATGGCCACCCACAACATTGAGGTCTTGTACTATCTGCTGCCATATTCTCACCCTCTGTGCGATATTGCCCCATCCACCTTCCAGGAGAAAAGCACTATGTTGCCATAACATCAATAATTACTTAATTTTTGGCATCAGTGAAGGGGGTTCTGTGTGGATTAACATACCTGAGTGACATACTTGTGTGTGTTCTAACAGACAACAGAAGTATAATACACATACACATCACATAACAACAAAATAGGTTTCCAGATAAAACAGAAAAGGTAGCTAGTCAGTATTACCCATTGGAGAAACATAAAACAGATTTGAAATAGTAACATCAGGCAGGATGTAAAACAAGGAGAGTAACAAGAGCAGCAAATCCTTATTTGTGCCATAATAGTAACTCAAATTTGCTCCCTCCAAAAGAAGTCTATTCTTGTTTGTGCCATAACAGTAACTTATCTTTGCCCCTCCCACAAACGAATAGGCAAATGGCTCATTTTACTAGCAAAACATCTTTGAAATGTGAAAGTGCTATCTAAGGACCTGTCCCCGAAACATTTGTACATATTTATCACACTGCATTTCATTTTCATGTATTGTCAATCATATGTACCTCTGAAATGGCCTTGGCAGACATGCCATGCTATCAGTATGCTTTTAAGTAATGCATACAGATAAAAGTGTAAAGGCCTTTGCTTGACATTATTCTTAAATACATTCCAGCATATGCAGTATGTAGGTGACAAAATGGATACATACCTGCTGAAGTTCAGTACTCCTCTGTAAAGAAATATCCTGAAGAAAAAGTGGTTTTGCAGTCTTCCAGATATATGTAACTTTCCTCACCATCAGTTTGGCTAGCTTTAATAATGGTGTAGATTATTAATAGATTGTATTTGTCTTTGTCTGTGTTTCATAGATGCTAATTACAGGATAATCTGTTTGATAATCAACCCATGCAACATGGTGGAGCTATTCAACAAGCTATAAAGCATCCATATAGACTCCATGCTGGTTTTTCCTGCAGTTGTCAAAACCTTTGGAGTACAGACATGGAAAGTCTACACAGACAGAATGTTAGGGGCTGCTGCTGCTACTTTAATCCATGTGTATTTATGTTGATAGGTTCATAGGATGATACTAGGCTATTGGCCCAGAGGCCCTTATAAGCCTAGCCATGAATTTTGACCATGTTTCCTCAAAGCCAGCACCTATTTCTCCTTTCCAGCAGGGACAAAGTTGAGATCCCAGGGGTATATGTTTGATTCATATCCAGTCATCCTGGTTCCTCTTAAAAAGGGCTAGAGAGGTACTCTGCTTGACATGGAGAGGGAATCTATTCCACAGACGAGGGGGTCTTTGGGACACAAATCTATCTTGCTAACAAGTTCTATTAATGTCACAGACCAGGTTAAGGCCCTGCATGTGGGTTGCATGAGTGGAATTTGTCTTACAGATAGGCAGCAACTCCATCAAGGCTGGGTCTGAAATGGCCTTGTATGCCAGACACAGGTCACCTCTGAGAAGTCTGTATGAGACTGAGTAGAGGAACAGGGCTTTTAGCCTATCTGTATAGGATAGGTGTTTGAGACCCTGGATTTTCCTGGTCAGGAACCTCTGTGGTCTCTCCAAATCCTGCAAGGTACATGCAGAAGGGAGCATTGTACTTCATAATGGGTCTGATAAGGGAGGAATACAGGGATGTTATGACCTCTTTTTCCTGGATGAA
Source organism: Protopterus annectens (assembly GCF_019279795.1). Classification (NCBI taxonomy): domain Eukaryota; kingdom Metazoa; phylum Chordata; order Ceratodontiformes; family Protopteridae; genus Protopterus; species Protopterus annectens. Next base: position 131,169,317 of record NC_056742.1, on the reverse strand, counting down.
ATACACTTATTCATGAGGTGGGCCATGTAGAAAGTCTTCTGTACAATGAAGGCAATGTGGTGGTCAAAAGTCAGGCTGCTATCAACCTGGCTGTCCAAGTTCTCACTACTGATTGCATGCTTAGTACATTGTTATTAATGTGATCATTAGTGGGGATGACATTTACCCCAAAGGGGATAATGATGCATTTCTTGACATTCAGTTTGAGGCCATGCTTCTGGCACCAGTCATTTGTTTGGGTAAGACTCTCTTGGAGGACGTTTACATCACTAGGGGAATTTAAGACAGCACCCAGCTTTCAGTCATCTGTAAACTTGGTCAGCCCCAGACCACTGGTTTTGGCTTGCACCTCAGAAAACTATATCCCAAACAGTAGAGACCCGAAGACCGATCCTTGGGGTACACCACTTGTTATAGGTCTAATACTAGAGATGGCTTCCTCTACTTTGACTGTGTAGATGCTATCAGTGAGCCATTTAGCTACCTATCTGGTAACATACAGGGTGATGCATATCTGGGAGAGTTTATCTATTATGCCTGTGTGGGAATAGTGTCAAAGGCTTTGGCTAGGTTAAGGTAGGTGGTGGGCACCATCTTCCCCTCATCCATGGCTTTGGTGACTGTTTCAAAGAAGTCAACCAAGTTTAACAGGCATGATCTCCCTTTGACAAAACCAAACTGTGTGGGGTCAAGTGGTTGGAGGTTGCCAAACTCCTTGATTATAATGTCCATGATAATGCATTCCATGGCCTTGCAAATCAGGCTAGTTAGGCTGATGGACCTATAATTGCCTGGGTCAATGGAAGTACTACCATTGTGTACAGGGATGACAGTGGCTGTCCTTCATTCAGCTGGGATAATGCTGGTGCTCAGGCTTTGGTTGAATAGGGTGTCTAATGGACCTGAGAGCTCATGCCTGAGTTCATGTCGGATACAGCCAGGGATGTTGCCGGGTCCCATGGAGACTATAATTTTTGCCTTTGAAAGGGCATTAAGGACCTGCTCCCTGGTGATGAGGGGAGGGGGGCAGGTGCTGGGGATGTCCTGGTTTACTGATGGGGGGATGGGGGGTGAAGTTTTCACTGAACTTGTCTGCAATCAGGTTGACTATATCTATGGCATCTGTGTATGTTGTGGTATTGATCACCAGTTCAGAGCAGATTTGTGTGTTGCCTTTGAGATTGTGGTCATATGTGAAGAAGGCCTTGTAATAGTCCTTGGTGGATATGGCCAATTTCGACTTGAAGTTAGCCTTAGAGGATTTCACTAGTGACCTTATTTGCTTGTTCAGACAAAGGAGAGATTGCTTCCAACTTGGCACCTGCTCCTTTTTGGCCTTGGATAGCAATTTTTTCCTTTTATTATAGAATTTGTTTATTGCTGCTGTCCACCAGACAGGTTTACTCATCCTTGAGGAAGATGATTTGGTCCTGTCAGGTATTGCTGAGTCCATACAACTATATAGGTGATCATATAGTTTTTTGGTGTAGGCTTGGACATTAGTGCTAGTTCCAACTGAAAGACAGTGGCTGTGAAGCTGCTTATACCTGCTCTGAGGAGATTGTAGTCAGCTTTGGAAAAGTTTTTTTGTTTGACTCTGACAAGGGGGTGGGGGGTCAGGGGGAGATGGTGACTTCAAAAGAGATTGCTTTATGGTTGGATCTTACCAAGGAGGATAACACTGTAGGAGTGCTACAGTGGCTACTCATGTTGGTTAGGACCAGGTCCAGGATATTTTTGCCTCTCATAGGGTTGCTGACCAGCTGATCCAATGCATTGGCTTTGACAAAGTCAAGGAATCTCTGGGCATTCATGTTTATGCTAGAATAGGTCTTCCACTCTATGGTTGGGTAGTTACAGTCACCCAGGATCAGGGAAGAGGGTTGAATCTTGATGCATTCAAGTAAGTCCAGATAGGTGGACTGGGTGTCCTGAGTCATGGTTGGGGGTCTGTAGCTAACTATAATTTGAATAGGTGTTTTGTCAACAATTAACTGCACTTAGAGTGTCTCCTGTGTGTCATACCATTTGGCCAGCCTAGAGGTGTGTATGTCTTTGATAAATATTGAAACTCCACCTCATCTGGCTTTGTAGACCACTGTTTGGGGTCTGAAAGTATGGTAGGATGAGTAAACTGGTAAGGCTGGGGTGCTCTTCACAACTCTGAACCAGGTTTCAGTGAGTACTCTAACATCAGCATACTCCATGGCAAGGACTGCTTGCAGTGATTGCAGTCTCATGCTAAGATTCCTAGCGTTTAGCAGTATGAACTTTAAATTTCATTTATAAGAATTTTTCATGTTGGTAATTTTGTGCTCATGGCTTTGCCTAAAAAAGGCACTACTGGGGAGGCAAGAGTCTTTGCCAGAAGCATAAAGCCAAGGGAGGACAGATGAAGGCCATCTCTGGCAAAGCATTCTGATCTGTCAATCATGTCCTCCCAGGCTGTCAGGTACTGGATCCCCTTGGAAAGACACCAGAAACTAAGCCAATTTTTAAAGTCAGTCATTTTCTGTTTGTATTGAGGTATCATTCTGGGTGAAGGTAGGATACTGCTTAAGGCTAGGGACATACCTGTCTAGGACACATATTCAGTGAGCTCAATAATGTCTCTCTTCATATAGTCCAGAGAGATACATCTCAAGTCATTCACACCAACATGGACTATGACAGTTTCATAACAGTACCTGTTGTTAAGAGACTTGAGTGCATGCATGATATGGCAGATTCTGCCACCTGACAGGCTACTTACTGTGACTTTCTCCTTGTCTAGCCTGGTGAGAGGCACATCTGTGTATCTCACAATAGAGTCTCCTATGACTAGTATGTTGGGTTTGTGGTTGAGCCTTAGAGGCTGTGAGACACAGATGTGTGTACTATGTATGATGCATGGTGCTGTGGGTTGTGATGTGTGTGTGTGTTTTTGCTTCAGAGGTCTCTTTTGTTTAGGCATGTTTTTGTTGAGAACCCCTGCATATGCAGGAGTGTGTTGTACAGATGTGGGTGGTGTTAGAGGTGTGGTGTTCATAGTGTTTGTGTAGACAGCCTTCTCAGTGCCAGATGTACTAGCTTCTGACTGAGACAGAAGGGATTCTAGGTTCTTAATGTGATTGCATCTCTCACATATTGTGTCCCAGGTGGTAGTAGTAGAGGGTTGTCTGTGTACATAAGGCAGTTGTTACACTGTCTCAGGATGCCCATATCAACCAGATTATCAGGTGAAACCATAGGAAATTGCCCCGCCATGGTTATCAGAATATGTGGAAGAGAGATCAGGGATAGTAGAGTGGGTAGTATCTGTGGAGAGTACCTATAGGTGTGAGGTGGGCTGGATAAAATATATACAGTAACTGCAAGTGAGGGCCTCACTCGCACACGAGTGCTGGTAAGGGAAAAATGTAACTGAGATATCTCGAAAAGGGTTAATTGAGCACAGCATTGGTGCACAATGGGCAAACAAGCACAAACCCATGCAAATGTAGGGTTTAAATACCACAAAAACAAAAGTAAAATAGAAATATTGGAATTGACCAATTAACACTTGTCCCTGAGCTCTTAGCTCAACACCCTATGCCAGACCAGTTCCAACCAGTTCACTTACTCTCATTAAGTGCAGGCAGTCCCTGGCCAACACAAGATGGTGTAGCAGGAAACACAGGAATCACACAAACAGATCTGAATACAGCGAAACCTGTAAGCAGACTGTGCTAAAGATATTTAAACTCTGTTTAGGTCAATTTAACACAGGAGAACAGATAACACTTAAATATAACAGCAGCAAACAACAGCAAACTGGTTTAATCAAATTAAGCAATTAACCAATAAAAAAGCTCAAAACTGAGCCCTGTTCCAGCAGTCTTCAGTCAGACAAGTTCTAATTCCACAGTCCTGCCACTAGGGTGCAGGGGAGCCTTCTCCAACTGGAATAGTGCTCAAGTTATGCAAACAAAGCTAGATTCAGCAGGTCTGAATTTAGTCTATGCTACACCAAACAAGGTACACCAATTTCAGAAAGACACAGTTCAAATAAACAGGCACAATAACCCTTTAACCAGCAATTCCCAGCTCAGAAGGTCAGAATCTGCCCTCTCCTCCCTTAATAGTGCAGACCACAAACCTTAATGTAAAATAACTGGCCTGAAGCTGAAGTGCTTAAACCCGAACTAAGACACTTCTAGGATAACAGACACTGAGCCTTCAACCAGCAACTCCCAACTTAGAATGATGTAAGCTACTTCTCCTGCCACAAGAGTGCAGACCACAAACCTTCTTAATGCAAAATAACTGGCCTGAAGCCCAAGTGGTTAAACAAAAAGGCTTAGAATAACAGTTACAATTTAATCAGGCTATTAACAAGTAGTAATAAATGCAGCAGAATAAATGCAATTGAGTACTTTTAAGAACAGGCAGCAAAAGCAAAATAAAGTAGGAATAAACACAAATACAGTAAAAGCAGATGAATAAAGTGCAATGTTTTTAAGTTAAGTGGAGAGGGATGAAACACGATAATTTAAGGTTGAGAAACTAAGGGAGATGGGCCTTCCCAAATGATCTCTCTCTACTCAGTAGAATAAGCTGATGAGATGGGACTGGGAGGAGTGTCCAAAATTATATTTATAGTAGGGGCAGGCAACTCATAATCCACCAAATTTAAGAACACAGCAAGGAATGGGTGGGTGGGAGAGACTCTCAAATCTCCAACAGAGCAGAAAACTTAAAACAAAACAAATGCACTATTAGAATAAGATACAAACTAGAATGATCAAAACTTAAATAAAGAGCTTCAAATCAAAACTAAATGTAGAGGTGAGTGATACTTAGAGCAATGCAGACCATACAAACACTTCAGCTAACTACAGGTGCTGCTGCTGCTGCTGCCAATAGACCTAGGCCAAGAAGGAGAAGAGATTTCAGGCCATCTTTAACTTATCACAACGTACATAGCATAGAAATTGTAGAGTGGTGCAGGATCGACAAGGACAAACTACAGAAGCTCTGCAACCTCTGCCACCCTCAAATCATAGCCAGTGTCAACCAAGGGGATCCAGTCCCACTGTATGGTCTGCATTGATCTAAGTATCACTCACCTCTACATTTTATTTTGATTTGAAGCTCTTTATTTAAGGTTTGATCATTCTAGTGTGTAGCCCTTAGAATCTTAGCTACAGGTACTTTTCATAGACCAAGAGAGGACATGCTGGGGTGTCACTGGCATCTGCATCCAGGATCCTCCATCAATTCCTGGGTGCTATGATCCAACATGTCAGTGAGCACATATATGTTCCTCATAGCTCTGAGGAGAGGGCCAGAAATATGCAACATTTCTACCGGGTAGCACACTACCCTGAAGTACTGGGTGCCATACATTGCACTCATGTAGAAATGAAGGCACCACATAGGGTACAGGGTAGGTTCTACATTAACAAACAGGACTACTACTCTAGTAAGTGCCAAATTGTTTGTAATACCAAGGGGATCATCTTGAACTTGTGTGCTGGCAACCCTGGAATTTACCACAACTCACATATCTGGCACACCTTCCAACTCTACCAGATGTTTGCTAGGAGACATATCCTACAGGGTCATTTACTAGGTAATGCATGCTATGCACTGGAACCATGGCTGATGACACTCATCAGAAATGCACACCCACAGAAGTGTGCATTAATGAGGCACACGTTCAAACCAGAAATGTCACAGAGTGTGTGTGTTTTGGCTGCTGAAGTCACAGTTCCAGTACCTAGAAACATCTGGGGCAGCCCTGCAGTACAATCGAAGGACATGTACAGAAATTTTTACAGTATTTGTCACACTACACAGCATAATCCTGAGGAAACAGCTGCAGCAGGATCAGCAAGGGGAAGGGCCACACATCCCACCACCAATGCCAAGATCACCACAGTTACAGGCAGATGAGAAGGCAAAGGGGGAACCACCAGGTGCTGTGGACTGTGAGCTGTAGGCAGACATAGCCGTACTCAGTATGACCTTGCATTGGCTAAGAGACAATCCATGCCACACTCACTCATCACTTAGGGGCCTAAAATCTTCCTCCTACTCACATACATATATTAACATTAATGCCAGGCAACTCACGGAACTTTTACTTCCCCATGCATTGGCTGTGTGCTACTTGCATCAGACAGGGTGAGCTCTGAAGTAACACTGTGGCAACTGTTGCATTTATAAGGGAAGTCCTGAACCTGGAATGTATTGTTTAATAATATTATGGCATAGCCTTGTATTTCATCATTTGGTACTGTAAGCAAGTAAAAGGTGGGAGATTTGTACATAAATTACCTTAACGTGTGACAACAGAGATTTATTTGATTTATATGTGTCCATTAGTAAGTAATAGGTCCTAGGCATCAAAGATTCACACAGTCATGCCTCTCAAAAGTATTGGTGATCACTGCATGTACTCAGTTTAGCAACATACGCTTGTACTGCAAAATCATTAAAGAGAGAAGTTAGAAAGTAATGAAATACATTGTAATTTCTGACTTCACAACCGTCATAAGATCAAACAATGGGCAGGATACAAAACAAGGAGAGTAACAAGAGCAACATATCCTTGTTTGTGCCATAGCACTAACTTACATTTGCTCCCCCCAAAAAAGAACAATCCATTCTCATTTGTGCCATAACAGAAACTCACTTTGTTCACTCCAAAGGGACAGTCTATGCTTGTTTGTGCCATAGCAGTAACTCAGCTATGCTTCCCCCTCAAAAGAACCATGTACCCTTGTATGTGCCATAACAGTAACTCAACTTTGGTTCCCTCCAAAGAGCATTCTAAGCTTGTTTGTGCCATCCAACCTGTCCTTCAGTTGTTGGCAACTGCATATCATATTATTCCCAGTTAATATCCTCATACATTTTAAGGCCAATGATATAGAATGACTTACACACTGCATGTGTCAAAGTACTGGTCAGATAACTGATGAATGATCAAGAAACACAGGTAAGACAAAGCTGTGTATTTGCAAGCGATAATCATAACAGGTTGTGTGATCACTAAGTGCACTACTTCATAATATAATAAATTTAATAAAAGTACAAATAATAATTTATTTTTATAACAGTGTACATTCTGTTGCAGTTGTTTGTGTGAAGAATGACTTTGGTTATTTGCTGCAAAGCTGTTTTTGTGACAAAGAGGGATAAGGCACCCATCCTGTTTTCTGAAGGTGCATTGGAGTTACAGTTGAAATCCAGACCTATGTAGAAATATCTGATGTGTACTAACATTTACTACTGTGTATGCTATAGATTGCCTTTCCTCATTTCAAGTATTTCTCCCTTTTATTACTGGATAAGTATACCACCCAGAAAGTAGACAAACAAAAATAGATACCAGATACATTCAATCAATATTATTGCCTGTGGCAGCAGGTATACGTGAAGGGCTGGAATACAGATAGTCCTGGGTTCTAGTACAGTGTGTGTAACCTTTGGTTTACTGTTGCGACATTGCAGTTTATTGCGATAAACTGAAACATGAACAGTTGTTATTTCAACTCTGTTGTGGAAACAGGTGTTAGTGTAGGACTGTCATGCTCATGGTTCTGAGTTCAAATGCAGCATATTCCATGCACTTTTACTGCTGTTCCACTTCCCATTATAGTCACTCTCACTTACAACACTTGACATAGTGTACATGATATTAATTATATGTATGAGGGCTAAGACACTAAAATTGTGTCGGTTTATCTATCTATCTATCTATCTATCTATCTATCTATCTGTCTATCTATCTATCTATTTATTTATTTATGTATTATCACATTTATTACCAAATATATGACTGTGGGTATATTGTGCACTATATTTCTGTAAGTATATTTTTGCTCTCTGGACTGTCATGACCTTCACTTTTGTCAAGCACACATATACAACTGCATGTACATCAAATAACCTTGAAATTGCATTGCTTGCCACTATTGCACTCTTCTTGCCATCTCACATCATGTTCGCGTGATGGTGGTCTGTGGGCAACAATTTCAAACAGTGTGCAAACTCCCAGTAAATGCGATAACTGAAAACAGCAGGAAACCATCCTTGTCCATTGCTCTTGATCTCTGATAGACATGGCAGACATTGTGGAGAGGGTGTGAGATTTAAATCTCAGAGATGGGGTGGCCAGAAGTCCAAGATTTTTATTTGACCCCTAGTGAAACACCACAGTGCCAGGTTGCTGCAGGGGGACTATTCTGGGTCCCAGTATAAGTCAGAGGCTTGGGATAGTTTGGCCCAGGCTGTGACTAGTGCCACTGGTATCCCACCCCACACTGGTGAACAATGTAGGCAACACTACAATGACCTCTGGAGGAGGAAGAGGGGTATCCTCAATGCTTGAATCAAGGAATTTAAAAAGGAGAACATCCCACAGATGTGTATGTATCAACTACAGAGAGTACTAGTAAAGCTTAAAAGCAAGACTGGTATTCATAATGGTATTCTGTTCTGTTTTCTCCACAGCTGCAATGAAAAAAGAGTGCAATGTTAGGACCCATGGTGCAAGATTGGCGGGGATGAGGGAGGCATTTGGTATGTATGCAGCAGAAGATTAATGTTATTGTAGCATTAAAAGCTAGAGATAGCTTGCTTGGTATTTTATACAGTTGTATCAAATGGAGCATGCATATCTCAATTGTAAAACCAACTATGCATGCATTAGTCTGTAGCACAAACCAAGAGTACAATATTAGACTTTAATTGGAGGTGGTGGGTTGAAATACCACACTTCAATTCGTCAATTATGTGTAACTTAAAGATTTAAAGTAAACGCTTTATACCAGTGGCACACATGCTGTAAACTGTAGTCTGGATAATTGAAACATGCATATGTGGAATATATGCACATGCACATGTAAAGGAGTATTTGCTATCATCTGTAGTATAGTGTGCATCTGTTAGGACCTGCTAGTCTTAAAAGTAATAGTTATCTGTTAGGTGGTGGTAGTCTTAAGAGTAAAAGTTAAGATAATAGAGTCAGATAATTGTATTAATGGATTGTATGTTCATAGGTTCATGGGTTCATAGCTAGGTACTAGGCTATTGGCCCTAGAGCCTATATAAGCCTAGCCAAAAAGGTATCCTGGCTTTCGCCACCCAAGCAAATTACATATGAAGGTATTATTCTTATCTCTTTTTTCCTCTCATCCCAACCCTTATCTCTCACTTTTTTTTTTGTTTGTTTATTTTATATTATTATGTGCCATCAAAATATGCCCATGTCATCCATGTATACAACATCATGAAATGCTAGTCAGCACAGCAGGGTAGGACTGCACCAAAGGATATGCCTGAACCCACTCCAATTGCATGTCTGTGAGCCAACCTAGCAGCACCACCTCTGCTACACCTACATTACCTGCCCCCTCACATAGTCCTGCCCCAGAGGTTAGTCCAGTGGTTCCCAGTGGCAGAGGTGGTGAGTTTATCACCCATACTGTACTGCCAGGGATGGTGCATAGCATTGTGTGTCACACTGTTGTTGAGGCTGCTCTACCTCATTTTATGTAGGACCAGGAGGAGGAGAAGGAGACATCAAGTGCTCCAGCCAGTGGTAGAGTGAGATAACAGTGATGATAGTCTAGTGGGTGAGGACTCGAGTCTCACTGTCACCCAGATTGATGACCATGGGTCCTGGATGTCTTCACGCTCACCGCATCCATGGTGTCCACCGACCTCTTGTGTCCAGCACCATCCTTTGTGTATCCTGTCTTATTTGTCTTGTCTGCAGTTGCTTAATACCTACCCTACTTAACAGACTCAGACATACCTACGTCTCTTCCCCAGCATTCCTCTCACTCTCAGAAAAAAAATAATGGACACCTGTCTCACAAAAAAAAAGTCCCATACATCTCCCTCCATTTTGCACAAGTGTCTGCTTGACACACTTGATTCAGTTCAATTGGCTATACAGCATGATTGTGTTGTGGTTACCCCTCTCTCTGCAGGTGGCAGTCTAAATTCAGCTAATATTCTGCATATATTATCAGTTTTTACTGTTGAAGAAATGGATAGCTATGATTCTTTATTACCTCCCTCCTGCACATTCCTGTATTGCTTTCTGTTTGTTCTTCCCCTGCTTGCTCCCCATTTCACCACTGTCCTATTTTCACCATTTCTTTTCTTTAATGCATCATTGCATGCTGGTGAGCATCACACACCAACATTCAACAATGGTAATTCAAAATACTTAAAAGTGTTAGATTCAGTTGTATTTCAACCCAATACCATCTGGCCCCAAAAAGGAATGTATTACTGCATTAACATGTGATGCCACAGAGTCAGTTAAGGAGCAAGTGTATTCCAGAGACTCGGTACTAACTGTCAGACTTTAGTATCCCCATTTCACTACTGTCCTATCTTCTCCATTTCTTTTCTTCAATGCATTATTTTGCAATGGTAGACATTGAGCACAAATGAGCACCATTGGTAAAACAAAAGTAGTTAAAAGTATTAGAAGCAGTTGTATTCCAACCCAATACCATCTGGCCCTAAAAAGGAACATATCACTTCATTAACACCTGCTGCCACAGAGTCAGTTAAGTAGCAGGTGTATTCCACAGACTCAATACTATCTGTCATACTTTAGCAATGCTGCCACTGAAATAGTTACATGGACATTCCCTTATGTACTAGTCATTCTTAAGGTTACCCTTCTGCACATCCTGCAATGCAGTGCAAACAAGATAAGCACAGCCAAACCTTCCATTCATTCCTCCACTGCCAGTGATTATGCTAAGTGCCGAATCATGCAAACAATGGCCAAAAAATAATAAGATAATAATAAACTAAAAGAGAAAACACCATTTGCACGCAAATGAAGAGGAGGTTGGATGTTAATGAAACAGAGTCTGTGAATTGTCCACTGCTTACTTGCATTTCCAGCCTTATCAGATGTACGTGTAACATGCTGTAAGTCTAATCTTACACAGCAACCTGATGTAAGCATTCACAATTGCCATCCATACACTAAGGGAGTGTCTGCATTATGTTTACATCAGATACACAGAGCTAAGGATTTGGGATTCAGCAATTCTAATGAGTTCAGACCTCATTTGCATCTTCACCATGCTGACAACCCTTAATCTACAACAGAAGGCAACCATGTAGCTAGGGAAACTGAAGGGGAGCCAAACTGTTTATATGTTGAACACAGAAGAGAGGATATTACTTTGGCATATATGTGCACAGAAGAGTACTGCTTTTAGAAGATATCCTTGCATTTCATCAGCTATATATTGCATATGCTGAAATGTAACTATGAATAGTCTGTTTAATGTTTTTTATATTTAGTTTGATTAGCATACACTTTTGTACTTTTGTCTACAATACTTACAAGTGTAGTGTAGCATTTGTGTTATTGCACAAAAAAGGATTAATGTTGCTATTGTAACTCCTTTTGTTTCATCCAGCCTATTGTCACATGTTAAAGTCAGTTCTGTACAAATCTCATGCATTTTACGTTTTATTCTGCCTGTGTAGACTCCTTTCTGTGATTGTATTCCAAAAGTTTTGGAATTCATGGGGAACATCAGCATGGAGTCTACATGGTTGCTTTATAGCTTGTTGAATAGCTACAATGTGTTGACTTGGTTGATTAGCAAACAATACAGCTGTTTATGCAGTAATTAGCATGCCATGGTGTTTACCTTACTTGTGCAGGCCTGCATGCCACTATACAGTCCTTACTGAATTTAAAAGTGTCAGCACCTGTGTGCAGATTGTGCCATGATGTGCACACGGTGGAAAACGACCAAGTAGCCTTTATTGAATCCCACGGAATACCTTCTGTGATGCTCCACACCTATGACTAAGAATTGTTTATGTTTTTATCCACTACTGATAGCTACAGTGCATAATGTGGTGCCTTGAAGACTTACTTCCTAACTGTTTACAGGGACACTACACAATGGAGTAGTAAGTTTGTTCATATAAATGAGACTGGTGCTGTACAAGTGAGCCTGAGCCCAGAGAAGTGAGTGCTTGATTTGTGGAGGCACCTGTTCCCTGTAGTTGGACAGACATGTAGATGGGAGTGACAGTTAATTTAAGGGAAATTCTTTAATCTCTAGGTTTCTTTAATATGCTCTGCATCCAAAGGTGCTTTTTCTTACATTCATAGTTGCCTATTTTTTCATAGGAGTGGAATTTCCCTGATCTTCTCCCCAAAGACTGACCTTGTCATCTACTGCAATTTTAATATTGAGCGGCCCCTGAAAAACCACCTTGTTGGGCTGTTTTTTTAGCAAACAATTCCATAACCTGTTTACTTTTTGTATTTTCTATTCACAAGGAATTTCAGTATATTGCTAAGTGTGTTTTTATGGAATATAAGCATAGAATACAGGTTTTAAATACATAAGTATTGAGAGTAGTAGAAATATATGCAGTCTCTTAATTGCTGTTCTCTTTCAATGTTATAACAAGATTTCCTTGGTCCTTATGCAAGACATCCTGTGGTTGCTGGATCACCATCCTAAACTCAAACTAAGCAAATATGTTGACACATTTTTAGTTTAAATTCCATAAAAGCCACTGTGCTCCTGTGTTGATTAAATAAAGTAATACATGTAAGGAAAATGCTTGTTAATTGACCAAGTATTCCAATTTGATTTTGTAATTTTCTTATAGATTTACAGTGACAGCAGCACTCACTGAAAGAAGAGCACAACTAATTTATATAACTAGCCATTTTAATTAAAGTATTATCGAGAATAAGATGATGGTTAACTGTATTGGATACTGAATTCTGAAATATAATTTAAACCTCAGATATGGATGGGCATTGATGGGCATGGGGCAATTAATGAAAAGCGGTAGCATTGTCGCCTCACAGCAAGAGGTTCTCTTGTTTGATTCTTGGCTAGAGCTCCTTCTGGGTGGAGTCTGCATGTCCTCCCCGTGGTCAAGTAGCATTTGAAAGACATGCGTGAATGGGCGTGCCTTTGTTGAAGGTTGGGTGTTGAGCTGGCACCTTGGCACCATAAAAATCTACTGCAATCATTAGTGGACCAGAGTTCTGCTGTGGCGACCCCTAACCGGGAAAAGCCGAAAGAAAAACAACAATATCACACTTATCACTGTAAAAAAAATATATATTTGAAATCAGCAAGTGTCATAGAACCAGTACTTATTTGTTTTAAATGAGTGGATGTATATGCATATGACGTATACTCAATTAATACCATCCTACCAGATTTATTATTATTTATTATTTATTTATTGACATTTATTGATCGGGAAAGTCCACTGGGTCAGAAACCCATTTTTAGTGGAGGCCCAAGGAGAAAGGCTCCACAGGTAATCAAATATTGTACAGAACAAATGCAAAGTGAAATAGATATCCATACATTAGCATAGGGTGGGGAGTAATGGTGTATAGTTAATACATATTTATCAGACTGTATGGATACATAATAACATAGTTTCAATCACAAGAAAGTAATCATAATCATATATGCACATATTGTAGGTAGGAGAAACAATCATACAGAGGAGGAAGAAAATATAACAGAGGGGTAAAGAGTAGGATCTGAGTAGTTACATGTGTGAAGTTAAGGTGGCTTACACTGTATTTCACAAGTACAGCTAGGATTATTTCAATAGTGGGTTTTTAATACAGCTTTAAAGGCTATTTGGGAGTCAAGTTGAGTAATGTATGAGGGGAGGCTATTCCATAGTTTGGCATTGTCCTGCTCTTTTGTTGGGTCTAGCTACATTTAAAAGTGTCCTTTTTGAAGACTGGGGGGGGTTCTAGTTGGGGTGAATGTTTGTAAGATACACTGGAGTGCAGGACAGCTATCAGGTTTGAAAATTAACTTATGAGTAAGTGTTAACTGAGTATAATAGAGATAGTGGTGAAATTCAAGCCATGACAAGTTTGAGATAGTTTTGCAGTGGTGTGAGCGGTTGGGCATTTTAAAGGCAAATTTTGCTATCTTGTAGTAGCAAGATTGCAGTTTATTACTGAGGGATGTATGGAAGTTGGTGAAAATCGGGCTTCCATATAAGAGGGATGGGATAAGAAAAGTGTTTGCTAGTTTTATCTTTGTTTATCTAGGTAGAGTTTATGTCAATATAGTTTACCAAGTCTGAAATTTGTTTTCTTAACTGTATTGAGAATGTGTTGTCCAAAAGAGAGTTTGTTATCAATAGTGATTTCTAAAAGTTTTGTAGATAGCGCCTGTTCTATTTCTGTATTGTTATGTGAAAAAAATCTTGAATTCTGAAGCTGGAGGTTTTGATGAAAATAGTAATAATTTAGTTTTTTTGGCATTCAGCATTAATTGAGCATCATTTAGCCAGGTTTCTATGGATGTAAATGCATCTTGGGTGATCTTCTGGAGGTTAGCGAAATTGTTGGAGGATGAGATGATAGCTGAATCTTCCGCATATTGAATTAATATACTTTGTTGGGAGGCTTTATTAAGATCATTAATGAATATATTAAAGAGTAGTGGCCCTAAAATGGACCCTTGTGGGACTCCTGTATTATTTGCCAGATACTCTGATTGCTGGTTTTGCCATCTAACCGATTGTCGTCTATCATTCAGGTAGGAGGAAAACCAGGTTAATACGCTTAGAAAGCATCCATGTTTTTCTAAATATTGTAATAACGTAGGGTTTGATACTGTGTCAAAAGCCTTTGATAGGTCTAACAGGAGTACTGAAGTTGATAGGCCAGCATCAAGAACTTTATTCACAGTATCAGTGAAGGAGAGTAAAGCTGTGGTTGTGCAATGTCCAGAGCAGACTCCATGTTGAGTGGGAGCTAGAAGGTTATTGTTAATGAGGTGATTTAGTAGTTGGGATTGTATGCATTTTTCTAGGATTTCTGATAGCAGAGAGAGAATGGAGATTGGCCAGTAATTTGAGACATCGTGTGCATTACCACCTTTGTGTAGTGGGGTTATAATATACTTTTTCCACAGTTAGGGGTCATAAGATTCAGAGATTGAATGATTAATAAGAATACTTACAGGGTAAGCTATAGCTTTGGCAGCAAGTTGTAAGTATTCAGGTGGTAAGTTATCAGCGGAGAGTGAGCAGAGCTTTGGTTTGGTTATCAATTTTAGAATTAGGGATGTAGGTACTGGTTGTAGTGAGAAAGGAGGACTGGGTGGGTTATTGTTAGAGGTAGATATGGGGTCCATTTGTGTGGCATTTTGGGAGTCAGGGTTGCTTTCTGTAGATGAATCCTTGACTAGTTTTTGAATGGTGTCAATGAAATGGGTGTTAAATATTTATGTTATCTGGTGAGGGTCTTTGTTGGGAGAGGTTGATGGATTTTGAATGTTACCAGGATTAAGTAGGGAGGATACAGATTGCCAGAATGTTTTGGATTATTACTTTGGGAGGATAGTTGTGAGGAAAAATAGGTTTTCTTATCAGTTATGATAATTTTTTTGCAGTTTTTCAAAGTTGTTTATAATTTTGTTCATTTGCTTGAGTTCTACTTTTTTTCCATATTTTCCAGACTTTGCCTCTAGACAGGAGGGTTTGTTTAGTTTGTTTTGTTAGCCAGGGGGCAAGGTTAGGTTCTGTTCATTTTGTACAAAGAGGTGCTAAGCTATTTAATGTGCTAAGAAATACATTATTGAAATAATCTACAGCGTCATCCAGAGGATGTGTTTTTATTGGGGCCCAGTTTTGAGCTTGTAGGGTATTGATAAGTATGTTTTGATCAAAGTGAGCAAGGTTCCTGGTAGATTTATATGTGTGAGGTTTAGGGATTTGTATTTGGGTTCTATGGATGTAAGCAAGTAGGTGGTCACTTAAACTGTTTGGGCGGGTGCCGGGATTGGAGTAGTAGTGGGGGGGTGAGATACTAGAATCTAATCTAATGTAGATTCTGCTTGGGTATTTAAAGCATGTGTAGGCTCTGTGATAAGTTGTGTGAAACTATGGAGGTTAATGCTGGTAGTGATAGCAGGGGCTTTGGAGATCTAAATTACAAAAAAACAAACAATAACATTAAACAATAACATTAACTAAGTGGAGACAGATTTAATATGATTTTTCAGTTTTATCATGGAAATAGTGCAAATAGTTATAACTTGAATAACTGATGAATATATCAGGTAGACATACACAGAAGATAATTCAGATACTGGTCTAAAATGAGAGCTTATAAGTGGGTAAAGGCAGCTCTGCACACAAATTCACACATTTTTGAATCTTAGATATACTGTGTATCCAACAATATTTATCCCTCGTGAAAAGAAATACATCATTTCCCCTTGATAAGTGCTCCATATTTATCTAATTGAAGACCTAGTGATAAAATCACTATTAATTAAATGCTAAACTAAGGTAGCATTTCAAGAAACAGGGTTTATTAATCTTCCTACCTGGATATTAAATTCAAGTCAGATAATCTTAGTCTCAGTGTCAGACCAAAAGAGAGCTTTCCTAGAGAGGTAAGCATATCCCAATCACCATATCTATCTAAAACATCTTAAAAAAGAAAAAAATGGAGTGATATGATAGGGGTGGGCATGGGTCACACATGGCGAGTGAGTAAAATCTAACAGCTCCTTACCTGCTGTGCTATGAAATCAAATAAACTGCACAGTAGTGTTCTTTTTCTTTCTTTTTTCATTTAAAGATTAGTCAGCTCTCTTTAACACCATCTGTGTATGGGATAATGGTTTCCACATTCCGAGTGAGCAGTAAAGACAGTTTCTGTTCAAGCTGTCTTCCTGGGTCTCTTTGAGGTAAAATGTGGCAGTAAGATGCTGATCGAGCAGGAGGAAGTCATGGAAAAGCTAAGAGGTATCCTAACTTCACCTGAAGTCTTAACACAGCTACTGCAAACCACATCTATAGATGTCCTACACATAAAGGTAACTACAGCCAACTACAATGTCCAGCTTCAAACCTTGAATAGTTCCTTAAACAAGCAGCAACTAGAAGTCTCCAAGTACAGAGCAATAGTTGCTTCTCATTCTGGTCTCTTATAAGACCTCCAAATCTAGTCACAACAACTACAGAATAAATTGGACAATGCAGAAATCTGGGCTTGGAGAAACAATTTTAGGTTTATTGGTCTTCCTGAAAATGCTGAAGGAGATGATCCTATGGTTTTGTTAAGCATGTGTATGAAGCGCTGCTCATAAAACTAGAGTGGCCTGTCATTGAAAGGGTGCAAAGAATAAATAGCAAAACCAAAGCTTCTAACCTCCCTAGGCATCTTGCATTTCATTCTTTGGATTATAATAATAGGAAAGATATTTTGAGGAAGGCTCAGGAACAGGTAAAGTTCTCATGATGGCAGCCGACCAGGTGAAACTGGTTCCAGATTACATTTCAGCACTATATCTATCCATGCATCCATCCATAGCTCCTTTTTCCCATTTTTGTACACGGGTTCTGGGTGTCACCTCAACAGTGACAACCATCCCAAGCCAAGGTTTACCCATGCCAAGAGTAAATTGATGGTACCCTTTTCAAGGGTGTGCAGAGATATGGGGTACAAAGTGAATTTGAAATTTGTGGTTACACTGTGCATTATGAAGAGGGACCAATATTACCAGTTCAGCTCTCCTTTAGAAGTGAAACAGTTTATTAAAGGACTGGTAAGGGTATCTCATATGCAGATGCTGTACAGAAAATGAACAGTGCCTACAGTGTAGGGAAGAAAAGAGCCAGATCAGTCCTGTCATCACCAAATAAATCAAAGACAGACAGTCAGGGTGGGATCAGCCCTTAAAATCACCAAAAGCAAAGTACAATAAGCCCTTACCATCAATACAATAAACTTTTTCCAGACTCTGATAACAGATATGGGCCTCTGTCCAAACTCTGAAATGGATCTGATGCCAAAGAAACAGGAGATTCTTCCTTTGTGGGTTTAGATACCACAGTAGGTGATCTAGATGAGATGCAGCAATTGTGGCAAAATTCATCAAAGAGCGACTGTGTGGTGATAGACAATCAAGTTTAGTGGCAATTAACACCAAAAGCTTGACTTTTGTTTGATATCTAAATGCAAAACTGCGTTGCTTTTTCTTTTAGTATCACACTCTCTGTGTTTCACCCTATTTATCTTCAGGTAACAGGGAAGCATTAGTAGGTGAGAATATGTGACTACCAATTCACATAAGTAGGATAACAGTGTATATATTTATAGGTTCATAGGTGTTTACTAGGCTAGCTACAAAAAGGGCCTTTTTAAGCATAGCTATGCGTTCTAAATTTCTCATGAGTTCTGATACCTTTGATAAGTGTAAGCATGGGCCTGGGAGATTAACCATTTACAGGTTACCAATGTGCATCAGAGACACAGGTGCCAAAACAGGGATGGATTTCTGGTTTCCTATCCAATTGTCTGAGTTGAACTTGAATTGGATTAGGGAATAACTCTGCTCCACATGGATGGTGAGCCTGCTTCATAGACAGAGCAGTCTCTGGGATACATACCTATCTTTCCAGCAGGTCCTATTTATATCACAGGCAAGGTTAACGTCTTTAGAATGGGTAATTCTGGTACTGTTTGTTTTGTGGATATGCAGGAGGTCCATCAGAGTGGGGTCTGACAATGCCCTGCATGCCAGGCATAAATATCCCCTCAAAAGCCTGTAAGAGACAGAATACAAGGATATGGCCTTGAGGTGGTCTGCATAGGACATATTACTTATGCCCTGTATTCTTTTAGTGAGGAACCTTTGTGGACTTTCCAGTTGTTGGATATGCCTGGTTAGGTACATACCAAAGGAGGCATTATACTCAATGATAAGTCTGATGAATGCTGAATACAGTGGAACAATGACTTCCTTGGACTTAGATGCCATACATTTGTTTATAGGTTGCACAACATAGGATAATTTCCTCACCACTGTAGAAACATGATGATCAAAGGCTAGGTTACTATCTATGTGTGTCCCTAAGTCCCTGAATACTGGGTAAACTCAAAGGGGTGTGTTGTTAATGTGATAGTCACTAGGGATGGATGACTTCCTAAAGGTACTATTATGCATTTCTTGGCATTTAGTTTTAGTCCATGACTCTGACACCAGTTGTTTGTCTGTGTCAGCCCTTCCTGGAGAATATTTGTGTCAGTGTGAGATTCAGTGACAGCTTCTAATTTGCAATCTTCTGCAAATCTAGTCAGCCAGAGACCACTGACATTGGCCTTGACTTCTGAGAAGTAAATGCCAAAAAGGAGTGGTCCAAGTGCTGATCCTTGAGAGACTCCACTTGTGACTGGCCTCTTTGTAGAGGTGGACTCCCCAATTCTAACTTCCTGTGTCCTGTCTGTGAGCCAGTTGGCAACCCACCGGGCAACATACAGGTTTATACCTAACCTCTTGAGTTTGTCAACAATGCCTGAGTGAAATATTGTGTCAAATGCCTTGGCCAGGTCAAGGTAGGCAGTATGAATGATTTTACCCTCATCCATTGCTTTGGTGACCTTCTCAAAGAAGTCCACCAGGTTGAGTAGGCATGATCTGCCCTTTACGAATCCAAACTGGGTTGGTTCCAGTGTCTGGAGTTTTACTATACCTCTATTGATCATCTCCATGATAATTCTTTCCATGGCTTTACATATAAGACTAGTGAGACCTATGATATTGGTAGACACATTAGCTCTGCTGAATTTACTGCTATGGAAGACGTGATACCACTGTTGTTTATTGCTGAAGATAATAATGTTAAACCTACAGTATGTTTACCCTAACAGTACTTTCTTAATTCACAGGTGGTGGTGAAAACGCAATCAAAATTCCATGCCTGGACCATTATTTAATGTGGAGAAATTCAGTATCAGCATGGTGTCCATCCTCCCTCCATCTGCTCTTTGTTTTTTCTCTTCAAAGCGTACCCCCTCCTGCATGGAATCTGCATGCACTTATGATACATCATTTGAATACCAAGAATGCAGGAGGATATACATTATTTCTGCAGTGTTGAAAATGAATGTTGGTAATGAAATGTGGGAAGGGGTAGGGATGGGATAGCCTTTGTTAATGATTCAGCTCATTTACAGGTAACAATAGTTATACTGTTTCCCTTAAGGAGTATCTATCAATTAAAAAAGTTTATTTGTCTAATTTGCAAACTAATCAGTACCACTACAATAATGCCAAAATAGGTTGTTTTATGGGTCTGAATCAACAGAAGGTTTAAGATATTACTTTCGTTTCTTGGAATGTCAAAGGACTGTCCACAGGTGTCAAAGTGAACGTTATTCTTTCTAACCTCAATAAGCTGGGGATTCAGATTATTATGTTGTGGGAAACAAAAATAAAAACAAAGCAGGAACTAAAAGTGGTGAGGGGTAAAAGGTTTTCTAGTATCTCAACTAATAAAAGTGGCTTGCATGCTTATTCATAAAGGTCTGGATTGGAGTGTCAATTACATCAAAAGAGATGCAGAGGATCATTGGGTGATGATGATTATGATACAAACTGGGGTCAGGTCATTCTGGGTAACATTTATAAACCAAATGATGATAATCCAACCCCAAAAGTGAATTTCTTTACGGTTATTACCTCTGTATATATGAGCAATCACCTTCTTATACTGGGTGGGGACTTTAATGTAGTATTAGACAGAATACCAGCATGAAGGAATGGGCTACTTAAATGTAGAAAAGAGCTTAGGTTATCTCGAGAATCATTACAACTAGTAAATGTGTGGAGAGTACTATACCCGACAGAGTTTGATTATACCTTCAAAGCTTGTGGGGTAGCATGTTGGATCAATTTCTGGCTGATCAACAAGAGATATATGCATGAAGTACACTCCAAAGAGATTAGTGTAGGAGCCTTGTCTGACCACTCTGTGATTATCCTGAAGCTATGGAGGCAGGGCAAGGACAAACCTCAAATACAATGGACCTTTGATCCATTACTGCTGAAAACAGGAGAAAATGTACTTTTTTTGAGAATCAGCTAAGGCTGTTATGGAAAAAATTCAGGGGAAAAGGAATTGCCCAGACATAGTAAGGCCTTGCTGAGTCTGTTTATAATGACTACCAAAAAGCAGTTACTAGAAAATGGAAATTAAAGTCTAAAACCAACTTTACTAGAAGTAGTGAATATAGTAACAGAGATAAAACAACTGGAATTGGAATCTTTAGAAAAGATTAGGAACAAATTATATAGGAAAAATGGGAAGTGTGGGAACAATACATGCAGAAGAGGAACAAGGTTTAAAAGAAGGCAAGACCTAATGTTTGACTGACGATGACTGGCTAGATTATAAGTGATGTGTAATATTTGCAACTACAATTATGTCAATATGGTTTATGATGTATAATATTTAATGTGCAACTACAATTATGTCAATGTGGTTTGTTTTCATTTTTATAAATGTATATTTGCCTATGTCATACATGATGATTTAATAAAGATGTTTGTTTAAAAAATAATCAAGGGGGAAAGGAGTATGCTATAGAGAGATGGCAAGAGTTTAAAATAAAATGCAAATTAAATTCCTGTTAGCTAAAATGCAAAATTCTTACAGAAGAATCTAACTTAAATGGTCTGAAAAAAATAGAACAAATGGAAAGTGAATACCAAAGGCAGAGATACGAGAAGGTGTTATGATGGGAGCTAAAGCAAAGAAAATTAGAGTATTGGCACCTAAAGTATAGATATGCCCTGGATAAATGTGAAAGAATTAAATCTTTTCATTGGGTGAAAAGGATAATATCTCCCAAAGTCTTAGCCCTTAAATGCAGAGGAAGGGCACAAGAAATATAGATCCTGGTCGTAGAAACAGGGAAGGTTGTTTTAACTTCTAACCTGCAGGCAGCATTAGAGATTCTGGCAGGTACATATGAGTAGACTGCCGGTGTGCATGAAGAGAAGCAGGGGAAGGAGGAAAGGGAGAGAATCTACTGGCCCCAGTTTATCAAGATATTACAAAGTTGGAAGAAATTGTTAAAAAGCCCCATTACTTTACAGATGGAAAAAGCTATTGATACATTAGAGCCAGGTGAAGCTCCAGGAGTTGATGGGGTCAATATGAATATTTCAAGAAATTCACGGAACTTCTCTGCCCTTTATTTTTGACAGTATATCAAAAGGCTTTTGAGCTAGTGAGATTTCCAGAGGACATGTTAAATGTCAAAGTTATCATGAGTCCTAAACCTCATAAAGATTGACAAAAGCCAGGAATTACAGACCAATCTACTTCCTACAAACTGATGTAAAAATTTTTGCTACAGTATTTTAGGAAGACTGGAGAAAGTCCTCCATTTTATTATACGGGTAACTGTAGCCAGTTCTATTATAGGGGTAAGCCACTTAGGATTTATTAAAGGGAGGCAAGGAGGACCTGATACCATTAGACTGCAGTTGAGTGTTCTGGAATCTTGTAGGCAAGCACATCTTCAAGCTGGTGCTCTACTTGTTGACTTTCAGAAAGCCTTTAACTCAGTCACATGGTCCTCCCTTTGGTAAGTACTGGTAGCTTATAGATTTCTCAACAGTTTTATTTAGAAATGTAAAAATGTTATATATTCTTCCAACAGCCCAGGTTCACAGGAATAGTGTATGCTCTAGGGTAATTACATTAAACAGGAATAATATGGGCAGTAAAAAGTGTGGTGGAAAGGTCATTTCAGTTTACCACGTGGTTTGTTGATGAGTATGCAATATGACTCAGTAACCCTGTTGGTTAGACTAGGGTGGTACTGGAAGGATTCAACACAATTGAAAGTTTTACATGGTGAAAAGTCAATATTAACAAAACAAATATAATTATGCTCAATTTGAAAGAGGATGCAAGAATAGAGCAGAAGAGGGAGATTGGATGCTGGATTGTTTCACCAGTTTGGTGCCTAGGTATTTTAATGTGCTCCCCAGCTTCAAAGTGTTTAATGAGAATATATGGAGATAGAAAAATTGAAACATCTTTTCCTAAGTAAGATACAGGTGGTAACAATGTACATTTTGTCAAAAATTCTGTTCATACTGCACCATTTACCACAAATCACCTTCTCACGCTACATCAGAAAGATAAAGAAAAGTAACCTGGCTTGCTTATGTGAAAGTAAGTGCCCAAGAATCAGTAGGCAAAAGTTATATATTGCTAGGAAACTTGGGAGATTTGGTATTCCCTATCTTTATAGCTATGTAGTGGTGGCAGGAACATGGTTTTATATCAGGGCAAGGTTGAAGGAGTGTCTTATATGTCTGGTCCTGGAGGTTATCCTTAAAGTAAAAAAAAAAAAAAAAAAGTATTAGTAGGATGACTACCCATCATTCAAAGTATAGGACACAGGAAGTATGGAAATATGGCTAGAAACCTGGTTCTCTGAGAAAGATAAAAGTAATCTTAAATTATCACCACCTTCCATTATATGGAGCGATCCTCTGATTCAAATCAATGCGGAAGTCTGTGAACTGGAACAACTTGTAGTCAACAGGGATCCTTTATATTAAGGAAGCATGAGATAGAGATAAGAAGTAGGTTCCATCCTTTGAAGTAATCAATCAGAACATTCCAAAACTCAGGCCTCATTGGTGGCAGCTTTATTAGCTAAGGTTCATCCTGAATATGGCAAGGAGCCAAAAACAACTTAAGCAGGGATGGCTGTCTTATGCCCTTTTTGAAAAAATAATAAAGGTCACACAAGGAAATGGTAAGGTCAAGCTAAAGACCTTTGTATCATTTGTAGACAAGATATTACGGCTCAATTGTGGAATTTCTGGAGAGATGGATTGGGAGACTCCCTGTCCTATGGTGAATGGTTGCTAATGTTAAAGCAACTTACCACTAACAACCGGCTACAGTTAGCCTGATTCACAGTTGCCAAGGTATTTTTCCGATAACATCTCACCCTGCTATAACTCTGCACCAGGGGATGGAGCAGGGAAAGTAAATTGCTGGAGATGTAAAGCAGAGGTGGCAGATTACCTTTATATGATTTGGTTTTGTCCAACGATTGTGAGGTATTGGCAACAAATTGTATGAGCTATGGGATGGGCTCTGAGATCTTTATTACCTGAAGAACTGGAATATAAGTTTTGGAAATCTGGAGTTCCAGACATTAGGGTTACACTTGGAATAACCAAGGGACATATGTTAAAACTGTATGTGCAACATTTTTGGTCTCTGTGTTTCATTTGTTGAAAGAGCTTCCTCCAAATTGGATAGGCAACTTGCTCACAGCACGGTATAATTTGAGAGTGCACATTGACTGCAGAGTGGTGAACAGTAAATAAAATGTTATAAATAATAGCATAATTCAGAGTTTATTAGCTTTAGACTGGAGCAGTTTTAAAATTAAGCTTGAGGATGTAAGTAACATTTTTTTAAACTGATTTGGTTCTCATTCTGTGCTTGTTTTATCCAACAGTGAAAGGAGATGGAAAAGACTAACTTTTTTGTGACTAGAAGTCCACTATATTTCATTGAATTGTATAAGATTTGAGCTATGGGAATAAGTGTCTTGTTGTTATTATAATATGTGCTTAATTCTATACTGAGTAACTATTTTGAAAAAAAGTTAATAAAGACTATCTCATTAAAAAACACCCCAAAAAATGGAGTAGAAAGTTAAAAATATCTACGTAACTGCTCTGATATGTAAGACAAAGCTAACAGACATTTATTTGTATGTTCTTTTCTACTGTCAATTATCACACCTTTACTGTACCAATTTCAGTCATAAGTCTGTACTTATTGGTAGGAAATTTAGAGGACTTCTTGTTTCTGATCATAGCTAGTTTTAACTATTAAATCTACAAAAGCAAGCACACACAACTCTTGCTTCATAGTCTCTCCTTACAGGTATCCCATGGTAAAATGATGAACACCTACATTTACTTTAAGATCATGCATACTCCAGTACCCCCACTGAGCACTTACATTCAATTTGAGATCATACATACTCCAGTACCCCTACTAATCTCTGAAATTATTTAGTTCTCTACATTGACAAAATACATGAATCCAATCCCCCTTTCCTCAGATTTATACCTCATTCAGATATATTTTGGGTATAAAAGTAATCAAAACGGCACCTTCACATGGATACTCAGAATTTCCAAGACATTGTCAGCATCAATGTGTTTTCCAGGTATCCTGGTGAATCTGAATATGTAGTTGCTACTCCTAGGATCTAACATGTATTATCATGTCTACTAGCTATATAGCAGCTCTCTATGGATGCTCTCCACTAGATGGGCTTAGTATATCCCTTCTTTCCACACTCCAGCCAAACAGGAAATCCACCATTTTATAGTCTTCAGTTCAGTTTTTAATTAAAAATAACACAGGTCTTGGTCCCTTAGGGCAGAGATTTTCCTTGCACTAATCCTATTACTTATACTTGCCTCAATTGCAAAAGTTAATTATGAAATTTAGCTCAACTAAACTAACATTTGGTAATTTTTGATCAGGTAGAAAAATTATACAAAAATAAGAATGAAAACTGATAAAAATATAAAAATCAAAACCAAAATCTTCAAGCAAGAAGTAAACTGGACAAAACATTTGATAAAGTTGTGCATTTCCATCTTCAGTTTGTCAGATGATGTCAGAACTGAAGGAACGCAGCTGCAATTAAAACATGAAATACATTTTATGTGATTAAAAATCAGATTTATGTCTGCCCCTTTTGCACCCCCTTAGTAATGGGTGCTAACCATAATGCTGCTCCTTCCCCAACCATAATCCTACACCTACACCATACCGTCATTAAAACCTTCCTATAATACTGCCATTACACAAGACAGACCCAGACACACAAATATGGATAAAAACACACAAACAATACTATATCTTCTAACCTAATCCTTACCATAAGATACACAGACTCACACACAAACACACAGCACCCATCCTTCACTCATCACACACACACACACACACACACACACACACACACACACACACACACACACACACACACTCCCTCACCCCCCACTTCACTTAACTATATCAACATTCCATACACTCAACATATCCACCATTCAGCCATACATACATTCAACATTAAATCACACCCCTGTGCTTGTAGACAAACATAAATTCAATAAAATGAAGGAAACACACACACACACATACTACAGTGAGAATGGAGACATATGAGTTACTTGAAAGGTCTTGGTTTTAAAACAAATTTGATATTTATATTATTGTTGTGGATAATGTGATTTGAGTTTCAACTTCAATTTCAACTCACATGCTGCAAGCTTTCTGTTATAATACTTGCCCCTACAATTTTGTTTAACATGCACTGTAATGAAAAATAACCTTTTTGAAATGATTGCAAACAACACGTAACTATATAAGATGTTACTGGGGTTTTATTCATAACTGCATATGCATGTTCATAGATTCTGTAGACAAGCCTCCTATAGGTCTTACCTTCATTGAACCCATTATATCGCATGCAAGTAGCGACATACACTGCACCTAAAGAAGCCATGTCTCTCAAATGACATGTTCAAATGTGACAGACTCAGTGCAAATTCACATTTAATATACTTGCAAAATAAATCAACAAATAACACAGATTGTCTAATATTTACCATTTCATGGATGCAATTCAATCATGTGTTTTCTTCCTGGCATGTTTTGGAACCTACTATAACCAGTATATAGTTTCAGAAGACTTTGTATTCCATTCCTTCACTCTGTCAGCATCTCATCTATTTTGAATTGAGAGACAATTCTAATCATGAATTCTTCCAAACAAAAGTTAATTTTAAGTGAGTCATTCATTGTGGTAATAAGAGTCAATTGCTCTGCATTAATATTCACTGTTTGTTCCATTAACTGAAGTTGGTTGAAACATTGTGCCTAACTATTTTTCCCTTCTGGACTACCTGTAATGAAATGCCCTCATTTGTTAAATTTATTTTCTTCTTTTGCTAGAGTGGGTTTTAAAGTCAGGTTTTTGACAAACTGACATGTAGGAATAATTTAGCCAGTTATGCCACTTATTCCACAACAACAAATAGTTAACTTAAAATAAAATAGTCACTATCTTTTAAGGACTTCTCAGCCTCTAGTTAACATAACCCCCCCCCTACAGTTATATAAACTTTGGTGCATCCCTAACCTCCCATTTCCAGTATATAAATATTCAAAGTATTAATTTATAGACATCCCTAAATGTTTAATTCCATGTGGAAATAATTGCTTCAGTGGTCCTAACAAACCTAAAATACACTTACAAATTAACCATCCATCTCACCATCAATTCTAGTAAAGCAGTCTTTTTACCAACATTAGAATATGTCCTTCCCTTTATTGCCATGGGTAGCCCTCACATAAGCCTGCTAGAATCTGATCATCATATACTGCAGATATATATTTGTCAGTCACCAAGGAATGCACCATTGCCATTTCATAAACTTAATCAAAATGCACTACCAACCTATTGGCCAGAATATTTTATAACATTCTTAAAAGTTTCTCTGTCCTCCATGCCAGCAAACCTTTTTCAATATGCAAATACTCAATAACAAGCTACATACCAAGCTCTTAGCACTTTACTAAAACCAAACTTCATCTACAAGTGAATGTGCATTTTCTGAATTAGGCAGAAACATATGGAATTCCATTCTACTAAATATCCATGCTGAATTTACATTTCTTACTTCCATGAACCTCTGGCTATATATTTAAAATCCTGCACAACCTGAACTTACTTTCAATAAACTCTACCACATCACTGATTTCCAGTTACACCTCCTATTAGTAATATACCTATTATTTTTATATTCAACTAAAAATTCTGTACTAAAAATTATGGTCACAACCTGGCTATGTGTTAAATGACAAAGTGCACTTGACTTAGCAGTGCATTACTAATACAAAGGGGATAAATTATTAACTGTGTGTGTTAATAAAAAATGTCTCTGTCAGATAACTCTATAGTTTATCATCAGTGATATCAGCAAAACATTTATTGTTCTGTACAAGGAGGTTTCTAACTTTACATGCATTTGCTTTATTTAAACTGCCGAGAAAAGCCATTCTTTGCTGAAATCTGTTTATTCTTGGTAACTGCATCACTGGTATTTCATTTTAGTTCTGAAATAATAGCTGCCCTTCACTGAAATCTGTTCATATATTCTAATTGACTTTGCTTTAGTTTATTTAATAGTTTGATGCTATGTTTCAACTATATTATGTAGGCATAATAATTGTCTACAAAATACCTGTCACACTTGCACGAGGCTTACTGTGATACAAAAGCATGCCACTACATTGCCTAAGTTGGGGCCAGAAAGGGTCAATGTTCCACTTTTCCAGGAACAAAGGTATTAAGTAAATCCAGTAAATAAATATATAAAACTCAGTTTAACAAGCTTTTATTCTAATTTTACTTAGATCACACTTAGATCATGGAAAGACCATGCGGCTGGCACAGTTACATTCTAGTTACCAAAACTAAAGGTTCCCGCAGTTATCTAAAGTTAATATCAAACTTGCTTAACTGGAACACAAAAGTCATCAATTAATTAAAAAAAATGCTAGCTAGTTGAAATGCTCAAGGAAAAAATACGAATTTGGGCAGGATGAAAAAAAGATATTTACAGGGCATAAAGTAGAATGTAGTCATGTTAAATTGATTAATATCAGCAAAATGGGAGAAGTACTTACATTATACTGTTGTTATTTAATACAAGTTATTTTATTTCAAAAGTAAATATCACACATAATACTGATGAAATGATCATTTGTGTGGCAAAGGAGTTTTGGGCACAACTGCCACATATTCTACCCTTAGACTCATGGGTTTCTCTCAGCATTGAAATGATAAAGTAAAGCTCATGGCACAGTATATACACATACACACTCTGCTCAAACAGAAAAACCTGGAAGGATACTAAAAAAAAAAAAAAAAAAAAAAAAAAAAAAAAAAAAAATAATGGTTAAAGCTGCAAAGTGGCTTATCGAAACATACTGTCTAGAATTTTGCTGCGGTGGTGGTGCTGTGGTAGTGTTGTCGCCTCACAGTAAGACGTTGTCCTGTTCGATTCTCAGCTAAAGCATCTTCTGTATGGAGACATGCGTGAATGGGCGTACCTTCGTTGAAGGTTGTGCGTCAGGCCTGGCAAGTCGGTACATAAAAATCTACTGCCAATCATTAGCGGATTGGAGTTTTGCTGTGGCGACCCCTAACCGGGAAAAGCCGAAAGATACAACAACTGTCTAGAAGACCTTATTTATAGTCATTTATAGTCATGAAAATAGATATAAAAAGGACTGGCTAGTTTGATATGATGGAGTTGCTCTAAATGCCACTCCTGCTCAATTTAAAAAACAAGTACATCAAATTAAGCTGTTGGAAATGCAGTGAAAATGTCTTCTTTTTAAAAACTATGGCCCTTCTGACTAAGAGAAGATTTACAAAAATGTAGTCATTACTGTAAAACAAAACTCTTTAAATTACCAGAGAATTTTGATACAAAGTTTTAATCAGTTTCTACAAGCATTTTTTCTCAGATGTTGAATAAAGCAGATAGAATGGCCTATCAGTCACTGATCACAAACCCTCTTCAGTGTCAACCAGAGCAAAGATCATCCTCTCTAAATGCCTGTCTTTTCAAGAGAAAAAGAAACATCCTTTTTAAATGTCTGTCTTTTCAAGAGAAAAAGAATCTATCATTTCTGCTCATCATCTCAGCTGTTTGCTGCTGAGATTTGCCTGCAAAAATCAACTGGGCACACAAACTGATTAAAGTATACTTTCTATACACTTTGCTTATTTAAGATTAGATATTTGTAGATATTTGTTTTATTGAATATTGTGCTCTCTGTCTCCCCGCAGTTGGTTGCCTAAAGTGTGAAAAGTGTAGCCATCTGGGTTCATTGAAAGTTGCTAGACTGCTTTCGAAATTCTGTGTTAACTCTTAGCCTGGGGGGGTTCTGTTTGCATTATAATCTGTGTTGGTCACATTTCTGTGAATCATTTCTGCTCATCATCTGAGCTGTTGGCTGCTGAGATTTACTTGCAAAAATCAACTGGATACACAAGCTGATTTAAGTATACTTTCTCTGCACTTTGCTTATTTAAGACTAGATATTTGTAGAAATTGTTTATTGAATATTGTGCTCTGTGTCACACTGCAGTTAGTCTTCCACCTCCCCCCCCATTCCTATTGTGGTGTTAATCTTGGTGGCTTTGCAATTGACGCCCCTGCTGGGCCCATTTCATTTGCTCACTCCACTGAGTACAGTGAGATCATATTTTGATTTCAGACACTCCTACCAGTCCCATTTCCTCTGCTGTGTACAGAGGTAGCACTTGGGAAGGACATCCCCTATAATATCTTAATCTGCTCCCTCTCCACTAAAAAAAAAAAAAAAAAATATTTATACTTTCTTGAGCTGCTCTTACATAACTGTCTTCTACCTTATCACCTTAATTTGCTGTTCTGTGTGCTTTTAACTGTTCAAGTGCTCGTATTCTGCACTTTGTGCCTCCATTTTGATTTTTCATAACTTACTGCTCTCTGCATTTGTTTTTTGTCATTTTTACCTTATATGCATTTATTTAAACTGTATTTGGCTTAATACTGCTACACACTCAAGTGTGCTAGCTTGTACTGCATTTGAAGTGTTTTTGCTACTGTTTTAACTGCTTTTCTGCAAAAAAAAAAAGTTCTAAGCTTGTTTCCTGCCTCTCCTGTATCTGTTCTAGTCCAGGTACAGATTTGCTGTATGCAGGACTGTTTTGTAAATTTCTGAGCCCCCAGACATTTTTGTGTTGGAAGGAAGCCTTCTAGCTTATCAGTGGGAGTGGTAAATACTAGGTAGCCTATCTACCACAAGAGTAGTAGTTTCTGGCCCAGAAATTGTAGTTTATTGGCCATTTGGGCAGTTTTTCTATCTCTTTCAACTTTCTGGTTTAAAAGCCCATGTTTACATGGGTTTGCACTTGTTGAAGCTCTGCGGATCCAGTTTTAGCATCCTGCAGACTACAAGAGCAGCAAGAAGGAGAAAAGAGATACTCTAAGTGCCTCCATTTTGATTTTTTCATAATTTACTGCTCTCTGCACTTGTATTTTTGTTGTTTTTTAAATTTATCTGCATTTATTTAAACTGTAATTGCCTTAATATTGTTACACACTCAAGTGTGCTAGCTCGTTATGCATTTAAAGTGTTTTTGTTACTGTTTTAACTGCTTTTCTGCAAAAAAAAAGTTCTAAGCTTGATTCCCATCTTTCCTGTAACTAATCTAGTCCAGATACAGAGTTGCTGTATCCAGGACTGTTTTGTAAGTTTCTGAGCCCCACAGACCTTCTGTGTTGGAGGGAAGCATTCTAGCTTATCAGTGGGAGTGATAAGCACTAGGTAGCCTATCTACCACAAGAAAAGTGGTTTCTGGTCCAGAAATCGTAGTTTATTGGCCGTTTGGGCACTTTTTCTAGCCCTTTCAACTTTCTGGATTAAATGCCCGTGTTTGCACACAGTGCAGCAGTGCTCAGCTGAGGTAAACTATTACCGGTGCCAGAAGGTTTGCTCTTCAATTTTCCCCTTAGAATGACCTTGTTCTTTTACTGCTTGCACTTCAATTAGCGTAATTGGCTAGCTCTTTAACATGCTTTTGTAGCATTTATTGTAGCACACTTAGGTGCTGTCAGCACTAGCTGTTCCTATGCAGTAACAGGACCAGTACTTATTAGTTATGACCACCCCTCTAGGTATGATTGTAGGGCAATTTCCTGTACTTTCTCCTGCTAACCTGGTGCGCTTGGGCATTCTGAGACAGTGTGGCAACTGTCTAATGTACACAGACAACTCTCTTCTCTTACCTCCCAACATTCATACCTGTGAGATATGCACTTATATCACCAAATGGAAGCAGTGCACACTCCAACCAAGACTGGACTAGCTGGTCAAGAAGAGAATGTCAACACCTGTAGCTCACTACATAGAACACACAGCCCTTCAAAACACCAACCATCACAACCCATACATAGAAACACAAACCATCCACCCACCTTTGCCGAGGCTCTCAATAAAAATTTACCCAAACAACAGAGACCCCCCTGAGACAGAAATGCACTCGACCATTACAGCACAACACCAACCCCAGAATACATAGCTCACCACCACAGTGTGCCCCTCAACCAAGCCCTTAAGGCAAAACATAGAAGACTCAATTGTGAGGCACACTGATGTCCCACTCACTAGGTTAAACAAGGAGAAGGTGACAGTCGTTTGTCTATCATGTGCCAGGGTCTGCCACATAACACATGCACTCAGGTCACTCCACAACAAGTGAAAATATGGCTCAGTCATTGTCCATATGGGTGTGAATGACCTGAGATATATCTCCCTGGACTACATGAAAAGAGATGTGATGGAACTCTTGGATTATGTGACCCAGGCAGGTATGACCCTAGCCCTGAGCAGTATTCTACCATCACCCAGAATGATATCACAGCATAAGCAGAAAATGATTGACTTCAACAATTGACTAAGTTTCTGGTGTCATTCTAAAAGGATCCAGTATCTGCCTGCCTGGGATGACAAGATCGACAGACCTTGATGCTTTTCCAGAGATGGCTTGCATATGTCACCCCTGGGAGTCCGGTTACTGGCTAAGCCTTTTGCCAGCCCTATAGTGCCTTTTTTAGGCAGTGTTCCAAAGGCCAGAGTTCCACTATAACAGCTACAAACAAATGCAATCTGAGGGTCATGCTGCTCAATGCTAGAAGTCTAAATCTCAAGATGTACTCGTTCGAAGCTCTCCTCAAAATGGAGAATGTTGTAACAGAGATCTGGTTTAAAGAGGCAGAAAGCACCCCTGCACTCCCAGGCTACAATTCATTCCATACCTTTTGGCTTGAGAATGCAGCTGGAAGCTTCAAAGGTGGTAGTGTCTCCATATTCTTACAGTATACGCACAACTCTAGA
This sequence comes from Protopterus annectens, assembly GCF_019279795.1. Lineage (NCBI taxonomy): Eukaryota > Metazoa > Chordata > Ceratodontiformes > Protopteridae > Protopterus > Protopterus annectens. The sequence goes on along the minus strand of NC_056742.1, from coordinate 131,136,461 downwards.
CTGGCAGCCCAGCATAATGCATCCGAGATACTTCAGGTAAAACTAACACTGGGTAAGATGGCGATACAAGTCTTAGCCTGCTACAAAACCCCAAATATATCCCTAGGCTCACACACCAACTTCCTAAGCACCCTGGAATCTATTAAGGTCCAACCCAATACTCTCATACTGGGTGACTTCAACTACCCTTCCATCAGCTGGGAAACTATTCAAGTACCAATGTACAGGCCCAGTGCTTTCTGGAATTTATCATTTCCAATGCCCTGGACCAGCTCATTCTGACCCCCACTAGAGAAAGCAACATCCTCAACCTGGTTATCACCAACATGGGAGACCATTGCTCCATACCTATAGTCAGTTCCTCCCTGGTTAAATCTGACCACAAACTGATCACCATGGAAATCTCCATCTCACCTACACCCCCTGCTAAGGTGAGCACACTTAAAAACTTCTCTAAAGTCAACTTTGGGCTCCTAAAAGCAGAGGTGGCTAACTTCTCAGCACCCATGCCAATGGAAAATAGTTGCATGACTGCTGAATCATACACCAATGCACTGTACAAGCATGTACACAAATGCATGAACCTTGCCATACCAAATAGAACTAAGACTCTCTCCTCCAAGAAAAAGTAAGCCAATCTGGTGGTCCCCAGCCATCAATAAACTCTACAACAGAAGGAAAAATTGTTGCAGAAAAAAATAAAGTCACAAGACTGGAAAATCTCGCTTATCAGTCTCAAAAAAGCTGAGATCCCTTATCAAATCCTCTAAAACCAGCTATGAAGGCAGAATTGTGGGTGACACCAAAAACAACCACAAAGCCTTCTATAGCTATACCAAAAACTTCAAAGTCAATACCCAGATTTGCTCTGAGTTATTGCACAATGGTGCCTCATACACTGAGCCAACAGATATAGCCAACAGACTGGCTGACAGATTCAGTGCCAACTTTACCCCCTCCAGGGCCCTATCACAATACCAGATGAAAGCCTGGTGCCCACCATTTCTGTGGCACAGGTAAAAGTTGCATCATCTAAAGCCAAGAATACAGCATCCATTTGACTTGATAATATATCTGGCTGCATCCTACATGAGCTACAAAATGAATTGGCACCACATCCGTGTGCTCTGTTCAATCACAGCCTTACTTCCGTCTATGTCCCTAAAGAATGGTGCACTGCTACAGTCATCCCACTCCATAAAGGGGAAGCAACTACAGACCCTGGGAGCTATCGCCCCATCAGCCTGACAAACCTGGTATGCAAAGCTATGGAGCACATCATCAAGGGCCTGCTTAACAAAGATATAGGAAATCTCCAAACTCTTGACCCCACACAGTTTGACTTTGTCAAGGGGAGATCTTACCTGCTGCACCTGGTTGACTTCTTTGAGGTAGTCACCAAGGCTGTGGATGAGGGTAAGGTAGTGCATACAGCCTACCTTGACCTGGACAAGGCCATTGATACCATTCTCCACTCAGGTATCATTGATAAACTCACCAAACTAGGAATCAATCCTTACATCACTAGGTGGGTTGCAAATTGGCTCAAAGATAGGACCCACAGAGTGAAAGTTGCTGATTCAAAGTCAGACTGTCAATCAATCATGAGTGGAGTCCCACAGGGCTCAGTCCTGGGCCCTCTCCTGTTTGGCATCTACTTCTCAGAAGTCCAGGCCAACACAGAAGGACTCTGGCTGACCAAGTTCACTGATCACTACAAGCTAGGAGTCATTATCAACTCCCCAAGTGATGCAGACATCCTAGAAAATGGCCTCTCTGAGACCAATGACTGGTGTCAGAACCATGGCTTGAAGCTTAATACCAAAAATGCATTATCATCCCCTTTGGAAAAAACTCAGCTCCCACAAATTACCATGTTGATGGGAGCCCACTGAACACTGAAGAGGCCATAAGAGATCTAGGCACCCAGGTCGACAGCCAACTCACCTTTGACCACCACATTGCCACTGTGGTCAGAAAGTCCTTTTACCTGGCACATCTTATAACCAAAGGTTTTGCATCCAAGAAGAAAGAGGTCATCCCTCTCTACTCATCCCTCATTAGACCAATCATTGAATATAACACCCCATTTGGCATGTACCTCCCCAGACACTAACAACAGCTGGAGAGCCCACAAAATTACCTCACAAAAAGAATCCTAGGCCTTAAACACATGTCCTACATGGACAGACTCAGAAACTTTAGCTGTTCTAATTATCTTATTGTCTACTTAGAGGTGATCTCTGCTTGACTTACAAAACCATGTTCGACCCAGCCCTACTTGAAATGCTACAGCTAAAGAAACTCCAATCCTCTCACCCCACATGCTCCAGAGATCACAACCTCATTACCACAATTAACAAAATATGCTGGAAGGACAGGTTCATCTCCCAAAGATTGCCCATACTCTGGAATAAACTTCTCATTCATGTCAAGCAGAGCACCTCACTGGCCCTCTTCAAGAGAAATCTTGACAAGCGGATGGGTAACAGAAAGCTCACTCCAGGGATCATTCCAGTTGTACTACTGTATATTGGCACTGTGAACTAACATCAGGTGGCACAGTGCCTGGGCAATTTTTTTGGGCTAGGCTTGTAAAGACTCCAGGGCCATTAGCCTAGTTCACACCTATGAACCTATGAACCTATGTTAAAACCCACCTGGAGCAAGCATTTGGGGGTATCTAACAGCTACCACATAAAATTCAACAATGACTCTGGTTTGTTAGTAAAGGAACTAATCAAAGACTTCAGGTCTTTGCTGCACCTTTAAAAGCAGAGAAGAAGCATTCTTGAAGGTATCTAGTTGTCTAGCATGTGCACAAACTTAAATTAGCCAAAGCTACAAGAGCATGCATTATTTTCTGCTGCCTTATTGCAGGGATGTGATTTCTCTTTTTTCTGTGTTTTTTTCTTCTAGAACTGTTCTAATGTAGATAGGAGGCATTAATACCTTTGTGGTCCTCAGCTTTTTATACCTCTTTCTCACCCTTATTTCTTTATAAAGCATATAGAAGGGGTTAGGAAATTATTTCTGGGCTTTAGTGTGTTTCACTGAACTTAATTTGGAAGGATTATACAAGAACCATAAATGAAAATGCATTGAATATTATTGCATTGCAACCAGCTGTAGAGCAGCATGTCCTCTGCTGGTGAAGGGTGCAGGGCTTGCAGGCAGATTACCTTGTTCTTTGACGATGCATAATGAGGGATATGTGGAAGGCAGGTGAGACATGGTCTAATTCTATTAGACCTTACATGGAGTCAAAGGAGGAGACCAGTTGGCATAATGGTTAAGGTCTTTTTCTCGCATGCACAAGGTACAAGGTCCTATTCTGGCCTACAGCCACTGCCAGCATGATGTTTGCATATTCTCCCCTTATCTCTGTGAGGTTCCTCCCACCTCCCAAAAATCATGTTGAGTGTTTCCACCTCTAACTTATCCAAGAATGGAGTCATGGTCAGCAGCACAGACTCTAGATGGTGACTCTACGGGGAAGAGTTGTATAGACCAACTGCTTTAGGGCTCAGCTATGGTGCATAGTATCCTCAAGATAGAAGAACACAGATCACAGCCTGTGTGCTGTGTCAGGGCTAGTCACTCAATGGTGCAAAAATTGGCTGTAACTGATTTGGTCATGTTGTCACCAAATGAGCATGTGTATTTGCTAGTGATAAGTGGGTTGAAGACCGAGCCTACTCTGACCTAAGTCAAGGATACATGTTAACAGGGTAAGGGTGTATGTGCCCCATAATGATGAATGTGTGCCTAGCAGCCCTACATCAATAATCTAATGGCCGGCAGGTATCCCATTGCCTGGCTTGGGTTACCCAGGATAGCTCTGAGTGAAAGCTAGAGGTAAAACAGCTTGCCAAACATAAACTAAGAATTGCTACATTAATTGTAAGTTCACTGAAAAGACACAGCTTGGAAGTGGATGATATGATGCCGAAGAGGAGGTGTACAAAACAGTGGTGTGTCCAGAACTACTGTATGGTAAAAAAATAGGCAGTAAAGGCAGAGCAGTTGAGGAAGCTAGCTTACAGTGGTTTGGGCACTTGTGCAGAAAAGCCGAAGATAATCTAGTGAAGAGGATTTGGGACAGACAAGAGGAAGGCAAGAGGAAATGAGGGCATCCAGCAAAAATATGTCTTGATTGTGTGAGAGAAGACCTGTGACAATCAAGCATGACTGTCAGAGACTGCACCTGCGTGACACTGAATTGAGATAGATGTCTTGCAGAATGAATGTATTATTCCTAGGATCCAAATAAATATTATGAAGTTTGCATTTGCTTGTAAAGATTAACCAGTAAACAATTCCTTGTGCATGGATCTTAGCAACTTGCAGTTAGTCATATTATAAAACACTATCCCCTTCTTCCACCTATTCCTTCATTGTTTTTCTACCAAAATTATTTCATTTTTTTATTCAAATGTTGATTTCTTCTACGTTGTTGATGAGCACTGTATTCCTCCAGAGGAAGGCAGTGCACCTTTGTTGTTTTCTTTAGGTCTGTAATTTGTCCCAAGCTAGTAACTGCTACGTGTTGGAATATGCAGTTATCTGAAAACATCACATCAATCAGGTTGAAAAATGCTCATGTAAGCTGCAAAAGTTTGAAACAAATGACCTACATACACATTGTCTCTTAGCTTCTGTTTTGATAGTTATGAGAAAAAGAAAATACATTACTCACATTCCTGCTATGTTTCATAGCCTACCTTTCAGAGAATCTGTGTAAGATAAAACATATGATTCTTTTTCTCTACAAGCCTTGAAAGCGGTCATTGAACTACAAAGCTTGTACAAAATGTCAGATAGCATTTTGCCCATGTACTCACTTTTTAAGTCATGTGTCACATGAATTCTGTAAGTTTACTACTAGGACACCAGCAAATTACTTCACATCCTCTGTTACTTGAATAGTCTTTTCCTAACCCTCCACTTTAGCACAAACTGCACAAAACTTCAAGCAGCAGAAAACAAAATATGTTGATTTCTTCTCTTGGCCAGACAATACACACATGACTGAGACTTCCGTAGGTGTTTTTATTGGCTCCCAGACATAAAAGTGCGTTATAAATGCTTAGCACAGTCATATTAAAAATCTTCACACATGGCCACTGACCTCCTCTGAGGACCAACCTTTTAGTAAGAGGCCCGTCTTATACTTTCTGTAGCACCCAAGATGATGGACTGCTCCTCCTTATGCTCCATTTTAGTTCCTCTCTAGGGGAAAGACTGTTCATCAGAATTGCCCCAACCAGTTGTAAAAACTTACTACCAGAGGTAATCCCATAAACAATGTTACATGACTTTAAGAAAAAACTGAAAGTGGATCTAAATAATGAAACAAGCTGTAATCATTTGAGAGATGCAGGTTAGCTTACAATCCAAGACCCTGACTTCTACTTCTTGCTAACATCTCCTAATCAAAGTAACGTGGTGAGCATATGCACTCAGTGCCATAAATATTCTAAAAAATTTACAAATTTTGATTGTTCTCTCACTGACTAATCCATAGTAGCTCATAAGGATATTGTGTATTCACTGACATCTATCTAGCTATATGTATATGTGTGTGTGTGTGTGTGTGTGTGTGTGTGTGTGTGTGTGTGTGTATGTGTGCGTGTGTATCACTCTCTCTCTATTTGATATATATATATATATATATATATATATATATATATATATGTGTGTGTGTGTGTGTGTGTGTGTGTGTGTGTGTGTGTGTGTGTGTGTGTGTGTGTGCGTGTATATAAAACCGAACACTGCATTTATAGTGGTATATGGTCTCTATCATACAACTTCAAGTCAAAGTATTATGAAATGTTTAGTATATTTTATGGAAATTAACCAAAATTACTGATGATATAAAGACTGCAGTAACTACAGATCACAGCTTACACTCAGAATGAAAATGGTGAAACCAGTAGTTGAATAGATGTAAGAATGAGACAGTCCTGACATTCATACAACCATACATAAAAAAGATGCAAAAATGTGATATCAGTGAATTGACTAATCTGTAAACTGCTGTATATTTCTGAATATCATGTGCATACCTTAAAACACCCATTTCTCTGGCATCGTTTGACAATGTCATACTCATTCAGTTGTGTAATTTCATAACTTATGCCAGCAACATAAAATAATTAACCCTTGACTGCAGTCCAGGCAAACTGAGCTGAAGTTTCAGCTTGGGATCTTGATGGTTTGGACTGGGAGAATGGGCATGCCCATTGTGGTGGGAGGAGTGCATGTTAGTGTGTTATTCTCTTGGGTGAAGACAGGAAAAACAACAGCACTTAGTGCTGCCTTGGTGTTGGGTAGGGCATGTTGCTAACATCAAGTACCTTACAGAAGTGAGGGGGTCAGCAACACTGACACCCACTACATTTTCAACTATGAGCTCTCACTGATTGAGCCATGGGGTAGGGAATGCATAGAGAAAAACACTTCCTAGCCAGCAGCATGATGGTACACCATAATGTTTCGGTCTTGTCTCCAGACACACAGGTGTGTAGCAAATCCAAGGGAGGAATGAATAGCTTGCAATTGAGAAGAGGTACTTGGAAGTAGATAATGTTCAGCTACTTTGGAGTTAAAAAAGTGCCTAAAAATCTCAGTTTTGTCTGTCTATTGTTTCATACTGCTATACCTGGAGCAAATATGGTAGAAACCATGATAATACTATACATTATTTTATCATAACAAAACAGACCTTTCATTGACTCATTATCACTGAAGACCATTCAGTGGAGCCATTGGGATCAGCTGGACAAAACACTGCAATTGATATAACTCACCATATGGTCTGGCAAACTTAGAGTTAGATTTATTATTTGAGAGTGGTGAAAATGTCATCTACACAAAAGAAAAAAATGAGATGAATATTTGCACTTTTGCATTTTACCAAATGGGATTTAGAAAGTATCAAGAGGTTAATATCCTGAATATATATCCTAAGCAGGTATAAAGTGGCCAGTAAAACTATATGAATTATTTTCTTCCACTATACTGCCAGCTGTGCAATACAAAAGGACATGGATTTTAAAGCTGCATTTACAGCTCCCTATTGAAATATCGAGACTACCTTTGTGGAGTTCTCAGATTCAAAAAATTGCCTAAAATGCATGAGAAGAGCAAGTATCAAACATCATTCTTCTCCTTTAATCTTGTTTTTAACAAGGGGGGGGGTGCTGTCCTCTTGCATCTGCCCCCAAAGTTACATATAACAACTCTGAGATCACCATACCTCAGAAAAAAGGAATATTCTCAGAAATGGCAGTCTCAGACTTAGTACATGTACCTGCAGATTTTTAGCTATTTGGTTTCCATAACTTGAGACTCAGCAAAGTGGATCCTGAAATTTCAAATGGTATCTGCATATACATGTCTGACAGCTGTTTTAATGGTCTGGTCCTACATGGTTGCACTGTTTTGTAAATTCACATTTATTTTGAACCAGAGATAACTGTAACATATTACAGTAATGACCACTTACCTAAAATGATCTCACACTTTAAACAATTTATGTTCTCTGTGGGCTTAGCTTTTGAAGAATATTTTTTTTCTAACATTATATATTGTACACTTGCAGGGTTTATATGCAAGATCAACAGGACTTAAACTTTAATATTGAATTAGCTGCAGTCTATAATTTATACCTTATCAAAATTAAATGGATTCTATTTATATATCATTCCAAGTAAATTCTCAAATGAGAAGAAAAAAAAAATTGTGATTCCTAATATGGTACATCACTACTTAGAATTGTCCTCTTGCATATTATTATTTACACACACACACACACACACACACACACACACACACACACACACACACACACACACACACACACACGGATGTGAGATTAGAACCCTTACCTATCTAGTAGTACACACTATAGCTTGGAGTACTAATTGCACACACCATAGGTTATTTATTTATTTTTTATTTTACATTTGTTGACCGGGTTAGTCTAACTGGATATATGTCCATTTTCAGTAGAGGCCCAGGGAGATAAGTTCCGGGAACAAAAATTTCATAACACAATGCACAATGCAGGTACAACACAGACTTTAACAAAGAAGGCAGCTTATTGTATAGCTATTTAACACATTATCACATATGTATTAAGGTAAGTATCCATAGAATATGTCAGTACAAACAGTAACATTATCTAGAAGGTAAAGTTGTCATTGTTATTAAGGAAATAAGGACTTGTTACTGAGAAGTAGAGGGTAAGCAGAACCTAGTGAGAAGAGCAAGTTAGTTAGTCAGGGTTAGTACAGGAACATAACCAGTGTGTTCTGAGGAAAAGTTTCAGTTTGTTTTTGAAAAGTGATATAGAGGACAGTGATGAAAGTTCACTGGGAAGAAGGTTCCAGGAATTTCCGACGGTATTGGAGAACAGAGAGTCACCAGCCATGTTGTTGGATTTACAAATATTTACTAAATGTTTATGTGATGAACGTGAGGGTAGATAGTATTGGAGTATTGGAAAGTTGGTAAAGGGCATTGTGGGCAATGGTTAGTTGGTGAAATTTAAGCTGATTTTGTAGATCAAGCCATCCTAGTTGCTTTAGATTGTAACAATGGTGGGTTCTAAATTGATTGCCTATGGCAAATCTGGCAATGTTATTGTAGGAGTTTTCCATTTTGTTGAGGTTACTCTTTGATAGATTAGTATATATGGGTGAGGCATAGAGGAATGTTGAGATTAGATGAGTGTGAGCAATAGTTTTTCTAGCTGCTGGAGAAAGGAAGGATTTAATCCTGTAGAGAGAGCATAGTTTTCTATTAACAGTTTTTAGTGCATTGTTGATATGGGTGTCGAAGTTAAGGTTGTTGTCTATAGTGATTCCGAGTAGTTTGGTAGTTGGTCCTGGAGATATGAAAGTACCATTATTGGCTATAACTGTGAACTCTATTGGAAAGGACTTCTGAGTAGGAGTAAAGAGTAGTAGTTTTGTTTTTGGGGGTTCAAGAGGAGGCAGCACTGTGAAAACCATTGTTCTACTGTATTAAACACATTTTGGGTTAGGGACTGAAGTTCAGATGTAGATGTGGCTGAGCATATAAGTGTGAAATCATCTGTGTATTGTATACATGTAGCTTGAAGGATTACTAAGTGAAGGTCAATGATGAAAACTGAGAAAAGGAGGGGTCCTAATATGGACCCTTGAGGGACACCAAGGTTAATGGGGAGGTGGATAGATAAATTATTATGCCATAGCACAGCCTGCTGTCTGTTGTCTAAGTAGGATTGGAACCATTTTATAGTGAGTGCATCTAGTGACAAGGATTTGAGGATATTTATAAGTATCTGGTGATTTACCATATCGAATGCCTTGGACAGATTGATGAAGTTATATCTGCTGTATATGTGAATGCAGGCACAGTACTTGTGGAGTACGCAAAGTAGCCTTGTGCTAGACAGCATGTGTGGCTTGCAGAGTGATATTGCTTTGTACTGTTATTGTATCTAGTGTCCTATGAGTGATATACCTTTTAATAGCCCTGCCATGCGTGTACAGTTACAAGTATGGCCATATGTGGCTGGCTACAGTTAGATAGGCAGACATGTGGCCAGGGACAATATGTTTTTTCCAAGGCATGCATTGCAACCATAGTACATTACAACACCTGCTCAACTGTGTCTGTCTATAGGGTGACATTCTGCAGGCACAGGGGTCTGTGGGTGAGTGGATTATGTACTGTGGCAGCCTTGATCTGGTCCCATCAGACAACAGTTGTGATGTGTAAGTGCAGATAACCCCAGCTTTCAGGGGTTTGTGGGGACATTTGTACATCCCCACACATTATATATATATATATATATATATATATATATATATGTGTGTGTGTGTGTATAACAGAGATGTCTCCTTACCTGTTGCTGTGTTTATACATTATATAAATGTGTTATGTAGATATATGTGGAGAGTCTGTTTATCATTGTACTTTATATAGCTATATATAGTGTTATCATATATATATATATATATATATATATATATATATATATGGGTGACAATGAGAAGGTTGAAGTGGGGTCGGTTGAACTCACATCATTCGAAGTCTGGAGGCCTAACAGCGACAATGTCGAACCCGACATTGTAGAACAAGTGTGTGTGTGTGTGTGTGTGTGTGTGTGTGTGTGTGTGTGTGTGTGTGTGTGTGTGTGTGTGTGTGTGTGTGTGTGCATTTGCCACATACTAATAGATACACTAATCATGTGTGGGGGAGATATGGACAGACAGATATGTATACTTAGCTGTCTGTATGTACAGACATAGTTCCACATAGCAGGTCTTTGTGAGGAAGAGGCAGCAGACTTTCACTCAGGTTAGCTAAGTGTAGGAGCATACCCAGTGTGACTGTCCGTACTTACAGGGTGACTCCATGCTAGAGCTACCATACTCTGTTCCGGGATTTTGTGTGCTGCAGACATTGGCTGCTGCACCTGTTTCTACAATAGAGCACTTCCCTATACTTGTCCAAGGTATTCCCTGGCTGTTTGCTGTAGTTAATATGTGACTCGTAAGTCTCAAATGTACAGATTTTTGCAGAGTGTCCAGATTTCTGCCACATAGTTCTGGTCAGTTTTTCATAAAAGTGTGGTTTTCTGGAAAATTTGTGGCAAATCATTACAGACTGAAGTTAGAAATAATGACAGACATTTGAGTTTCAGACTTCATACCCATCAGGAAATTAATGGTAATGCAAGACCTGTCATTATGTATATTTTCTAACTTTGTAAGAGCAATATTTACACATTGTCCCTATTTTTGGGCCTTTGTCCCACATTTATTCATGGCTTTGTCCAGATTTCCTGCTCTAAGAGGTTGAGAGGTATGATGTGACTGGGGTACATGATGTAACACCACACACAGGTTGACAGTTTTTTCACCCCATATGTCTGGTCTGTTACTAATACACTTGTGGTTTTCCAGTAAAATAGTGTAAATTGCAGTTACTGAATTATTGTAATTACTGACACACTTAACCGACATCCTTTACATCCTGCAGCTAATCTGTCCTGTTGCAACCTGCTGTTATACTAACGAGCAAAACTTTGAAAAATACCCAGTTAAAGCTCAGAGTGAAGGAATTAAGCCCAAACGCTGTGCATGTAATATAAAACAACCACGTTTATTTGAAGCGCTTTTCGTTGCTGGTATACAGCAACTTCCTCAGAAAAACTTTTCAAGATTTCAAACAACATTATTTAAATGGTGAACTCAGTCACATGGTGCTCATATCAGCTGGAAAAACACGTCATAACAAATTACCTTCGTAAATTAATTGAATCTAAATAAAATATGTTAAACTCTATATTACTTTAACTCAGTAATAAAACATCAATAAAATAAAATAAGAAATAGGGTAAAATAAAAATAAGAATATATATATATATATATATATATATATATATATATATATATATATAATAAAAGCAACTTCCCTTTGAAAGGGGACAATGTACATGATGTTTTAGTTTAGCTAACTTACACATTGCTGTCAATGCATATTAAAATGTCTGAAACTTAATTACCTTTTCAGACTTTTAAGTTTTAATAAGCATGCTATGTTGCAAGAATCATTTAGACCTGGAAAGGAAAATGCATTTAAATGGATTTGCCATGCTAATTCCCATTCCTCTAATAGTAAAATCAGTTTGGGCCCTGATCAGGAGTGACCGGCCGAAAATTGTGGGAATAACCAGGTTAGTTCAAATACTCTGAATGAGAAATTAAAATCTCTCGATTCTAAACTACTTAAACTGAAGAAGCTTCAATTGGAAGTAACGTATTTTAAAGAATGTTTAAGTCAACATATTGTTTCAAAGGGGTTATGCTTTCACCAATACCCCACCGGGCTCATTCCAGACTCACTATTTCACTTGGAACTTAATTCACTATTTGATCAGCAAGGTTTTGATCTGATGCAACTTATAGTTAAACGCTACTCTTTACAAATTGACATTTTAACTAACGAAGTGTCTTTGTTGAATAGTGACATAATTTCAAACAGTGACTTTTTCAAATACAAATATGACCATGAACGTTCTTTTTTAAGTATAAACCAACTGTTGGACAGAATGAAATTTAAAAAGACCAAAAAAATAAATAGAGACAGATTGGCCTATGACAATGGTACAGCGTACCCTAAGCCACCTCTAGCACAAGTTTCTAAGGTGTTTAACACTATTACACCAGTTCAACAACAAAATAATGACTACAGCGAGGTAGGAAGAGTTGAGGTTAACCAAACTACAGTCAGACGCAGTGAGCGTATCTGTAGTCACACTAACACTCATGGGTTTAACCACCAATGAGGTGGACTGGATCAAGACACAACTGTTAATAATCAAACTTCAAATTTTCAGAATGCCAACCACACAGGGGCAATTCCGAAGAAGAAGCAATTCAATAAGAACCAGAGGACCAAACAGTGCAATACCAGGCACAAAAGATAATGGGCCAGATTCAGTAAGCCTCCGTGTAAGCCTCCCGATTCAGGTACAGCCCAAACCTCCGTGTAAGAGACAGCTAACACGTCTCTTACACGGACTGGGCGTGGAAATGCTCAATACCTCATTTGCAGCTCCAAGATATGCAAATGAGGTATTTGAGCGATCCACGAAGCAGAAACAAGTCCGTGTAACGGACGTGTTAGCTGCAGAAATGTACTCAGCTGACAACTGAGTACATTTCTGCAAAATCAAAAACGGAGCTATGTCAGCTCCAAATAAAGGGTGCATATGTGTCATTAAGCATGCCAATGGCCAAATATGTGGCCATTGGCATGAAAAGTGTTGCAAAAATAAGTTATTTAACTTTTTTTATTTCACGGGATTATTGTGTTTAACTGCAGCGACACCAGCAAACGGGTGCGCTACCTAAAACTGAAAACCGAGCTTATAAGCCCACAATTGTGGGATTTATGTATTACATGGAATGTCAATGGAGGGACTTGCAGACTAAAACAATATGGCCTCCGTTTAGTGGTTGTCAAGGGGAAGCTCCGTGTAAGATATGTAACTAAGCATTACTAGGCAATCCTATGTAAATGAGGGTTACAATACTGAATCACACTGCCACATAGGTAATGAGCACTTTCTGAGTAGTGTAAGAGTTAGAGAAGGGGAGGAACAGAGTAAGAGGTAGGTGACATCACGGAGGGAAGGATAGAAAGAAATGTCCCAGATTGGAGGGCAATGTAAGGTAACAGATGACAGAAAGACGTCAGGGGGGGGAGGTGTGTCCCAACAGAACACTAGGAAAGTCAAGAAATTGAGGGTATATGCTATCCCTACACTCCAAGTTTCTTGATATACGTGTATCTTGTAGCGTGTCTTGCAGCGTGTAAGGCAGGTTCAACATGTGGGAGCGTGTTGCAAACTGTTTACAACGGTTTGTGGTGTGCACGTGTGTAAGGCAGTGTGCTGCGTTTAGCATGAATCAGCCTAGCTAACA